>NC_091958.1:53626287-53668787 GCF_031021105.1 Erythrolamprus reginae
CAGCACCAGCAGGCCCAGGAGGAGCAGGGCGAGCCCCCAGGTTTCCAGCGCCCAGCCGAGGACCGGGTCTCCCATGGCGAGCGCGGCTGCGGAGCCTCTGGCGAGCTTGGCAACTTCTGAGGCGCGGCTGGAAGTTCCCGAGGTTTTGTAGCCGCCCTCGGAGAGAGAGGAGCCAAGCCCAGGGCTCCTCCTTAGGACGGCCTCCTGGGGCCACTCCCCGGGAGGATTTCATACATCATAGACTGCCCGGCTCACGCAAGACTTCTGTAGAGGCTCGCTCCTTCTCTCGCTCCTTCAACTTCCTTCTTTCTCCTCCTTTCTCTGTCTCCTTCGCTCCCCTCTTCCATTCCTCTCTCCCCCATCATCATTCCTTCTCCTTCTCCTTCCTTCTCTTTCTCCTTCTCTCTTCCCTTCCTGTCTTCTTCACCACCATTTCTTCTCCTCCGTCATCATTCCTTCTCATCCTCTTTCTCTTTCTCCTTCTCCTCCTCTTCCTGTCTCCGTCTCCACCATTCCTTCTCCTCCACCATCATTCCTTCTCCTTCCTTCTCTTTCTCTTCTCTTCCCTTCCTGCCTCCTTCTCCACCACCATTCCTTCTCCTCCACCATCATTCCTTCTCATCCTCCTTCTCTTTCTCCTTCCTTCTCTTTATCCTCTCTTTCCTTCCTGTCTCCTCCACCACCATTCCTTCTTCTTCACGGTGGGCAGTTTAAGGTTGAAGTTGTGAGGGTCAGAGGAGGTAACAAGGCAGTTGGGTAGAGCATTCCAGGCATTGACTACTCTTGTTGCTAAAGTCCTATTTTCTGCAATCAACTTTGGAGGAGCTAACCTTGAGTTTATATCTACTGTTTGCCCATGTATTGTTGAGGTTGAATCTGAAGTAGTCGTTGACAGGTAAGACATCGTAGCAGATAATTTTGTGTACTGTGCTTAAGTCATACTGCATCTGATCATATGTCATTGATCGACATCCAGAAGGTGTTGTGCATCGGAATGAGGTCACCTTGTATGGTGAGGTCTTTCCCCCAATACTTTGTAATGACTGTTGTATTCAAAAGTTGTGTTTAGAGAGGATGCTAGTATGTTTTTATTGTGAAATATTTTCATGACCAACAGGTTCCTTCTCCAGGTACAGCAGTTCCCCACAAAAACTCTTTTATTTATTTCATCACCTTTCTACCCCATCAGTCAAGGAACCTCAAGGCAAATCCTAGGGAGATGCTGTAGGAATTTTATTTGGCAGAATTAAAACGAACCCTAGAGATTACTCGGAAACTTATGCTGGTACCCAACACAGCTCCTTGGATGCTTGTGGCACGAGTCCCATAAAATCAAGCATGTTTATTATTATTATTATTTTTAAAGTGAAGACTTGAGGGATCCCAAGATTAACGGACACACCCAACCTTCCTTGAGAAAGTGTCTAAACAGGCATTTAATTCTGTAGATTGAGATTGCTGCTGTTATGTGACATGAAGGCACAACAGGAAGGAAGGAAAATGGAGGGGAGGGAAGAGAAAGGAGGGAAGGAAAGAAGGAAGGTGGAGGGGGAGAGAGGAAGAGAGGGAAGGAGGGAGGGAGAAAGGGAGGGAGGGAAGGACGGAACAAGGGAGAAAGGAAAGAAAAAAGGAAGGAAGGAAAGAAGGAAGGAAGGAAGGAAGGAAAGAAGGAAGGAAGGAAGGAAGGAAGGAAGGAAGGAAGGAAGGAAGGAAGGAAGGAAGGAAGGAAGGAAAGAAGGAAGGTGTTCTGTCTGGGTTCCCCCAGACCTCAACACCAACTGGAAAAAACAGCCAGACACGCTGGTAAAAGCAAAAGTACTTTATAGCTTGAAAAATAAACACAGAGAAAAACCTGTTGTTCCCAACAGGCAGGCTAGGAGACTTTACAGCAGAGTCCTGATGTCAGACAATACAGACAATACAGCAAACTTCTTGCTGGCACACCCACCACTGTAGAGCATAAGACCCCCACCTTTTCCTCCCCAAGGTTTCAGTATTCAAAGTCACAAACCAGAATTCCAAGACGCCAAAGATCACAGCCAGGTCCCAGGACTCCCAAAGATAATACTCCACAAGCCAGGAAGGGTGGGTCTGCCTTTTAGCCTTTCCAGAGAGCACCACACCCAAAGCCAGCTGTTGCCTCTTTAGTGCTGAAAGTACCTAGCCAATTGGTCCCTTCTTTGTGTTGCTCTTCTCTGTCGCAGATCGATTATTGCTTGTGCATTTTCCTCTAAGGAATCCAGGCTGCTTGCTGGGGAGAGCTCCCTCTCGGGGGCCTCTGGCTGTTCCCCCTCTTCCTCAGCCTGGGATTCCTCCTCCTCGTCTGCCTGCACCTCCTGTTCCTCATCCTCCCCCTCTGAGCAGGAAACCGACAGAAGATCAGCCGTTCCCTGAGGGGCCTCGGACGGAATCACAACAGAAGGAAGGAAAGAAGGAAGGAAGAAAGAAAGGAAAGAAGGAAGGAAGGAAAGAAGGAAGGAAGGTAGGAAAGAAGGAAGGAAGGAAGGTAGGAAAGAAGGAAGGAAGGAAGGAAGGAAGGAAAGCACCACTGCAGCCTCCAGAAGGTCTACTCCCCATGTTTCACAACAACTCTGGGCACCAACTTCAATATGATGGGCTTCTTTATGCTGAGGAATCCTTTGTTTTCCAGCTCCAAGGGAATCTTTTCCATTGACAAAAGAAGGAGAGATAGAATTAAACAGTGGTGACTACCAAGAATCATGTTTTACACATATGCCTTTCCCTACGCCTACGCAATGCCTCGCATATATTCAACCACAACAACACACGAGCACGCAACAGATACAAACTTAAACCGCTCCAAATTCGACTGCAGGAAATACGAATTTAGTAACCGAGTAGTTAATCCATGGAATTCACTACCGGACTCTGTAGTATCATCACCCAACCCCCAAAACTTTACCCTTAGAGTATCCACGGTTGACCTCTCCTGATTCCTAAGAGGTCAGTAAGGGGCGTGCATAAGTGCACCAGCGTGCCTTCCGTCCCCTGCCCTAATGTTTCTCTCTTACTAGCATCATGTATATAAACATGGTTATATCTTTGCATACTACCCAAATGTACTTGACAAAATAAATAAAATAAACTAAACACTTTTTCCTTCCACTGTCGGTGTAGCAATTGATAAAAGTGCTTTACTAGGGGCTTCACTCTGTTGTCAGCACCAAAACTCTATTTTCAGTTAATTCCATTTTCAGTACCTACGAGACTGCCTTCTGCCACACAAATCCCAGCGGCCGATTAGGTCCCCCAGAGTTGGCCTTCTCCAGGTCCTGTTGACAAAACAATGCCATCTGGCGGGACCCAGGGGAAGAGCCTTCTCTGTGGCGGCCCCGGACCTCTGGAATCAACTCCCCCCCCAGAGATTCAAACTGCCCCTACCCTCCTCGCCTTCTGTAAAATGTTGAAGACTCACCTTTGCCACCAGGCGTGGGGGGTTAATCTCCCTCCCTCCTTTTTTCGATGACCTTTATTATGTTTATGTTCAGTCAGATTGAGTGTGTATGATTGTGTAATAGATAGGTTTTTATAACAATGTATTTTAAATTAGTTTTTAAAAGTTTTTAACATTAGATTTGTGTTTATGTTGTATTGCTGTTATGTTGTGAGCCGCCCCGAGTCTTCGGAGAGGGGCGGCATACAAATCTAATAGATGATTATGATTGTGATTGTGATTGTGATTGTGATTGTGATTGTGATTATGATTATGATTATGATTATGATGTCAGTACAACACAGCAAACGAGATCACTATGCTGGATTTTGTATTTCATCACCAGTCGGGCGCTTCATTATTATTATTATTATTATTATTATTATTATTATTATTATTATGTCAGTACAACACAGCAAACAAGATCATTATGCTGGATTTTGTATTTCATCACCAGTCGGGCGCTTCATTATTATTATTATTATTATTATGATTATGATTATGATTATGATGTCAGTACAACACAGCAAACGAGATCACTATGCTGGATTTTGTATTTCATCACCAGTCGGGCGCTTCATTATTATTATTATTATTATTATTATTATTATTATTATTATTATTATTATGTCAGTACAACACAGCAAACAAGATCATTATGCTGGATTTTGTATTTCATCACCAGTCGGGCGCTTCATTATTATTATTATTATTATTATTATTATTATTATTATTATTATTATGTCAGTACAACACAGCAAACAAGATCATTATGCTGGATTTTGTATTTCATCACCAGTCGGGCGCTTCATTATTATTATTATTATTATTATTATTATTATTATTATTATGTCAGTACAACACAGCAAACGAGATCACTATGCTGGATTTTGTATTTCATCACCAGTCGGGCGCTTCATTATTATTATTATTATAATTATTATTATAATTATTATTATTATTATTATTATTATTATTATTATTATTATTATGTCAGTACAACACAGCAAACAAGATCATTATGCTGGTTTTCTTATTTCATCACCAGTCGGGCGCATTATTATTATTATTATTATTATTATTATTATTATTATTATTATGTCAGTACAACACAGCAAACGAGTTCACTATGCTGGATTTTGTATTTCATCACCAGTCGGGCGCTTTATTATTATTATTATTATTATTATTATTATTATTATTATTATGTCAGTACAACACAGCAAACAAGATTATTATGCTGGATTTCGTATTTCATCACCAGTCAGGCGCATTATTATTATTATTATTATTATTATTATTATTATTATTATTATTATGTCAGTACAACACAGCAAACGAGATCACTATGCTGGATTTCGTATTTCATCACCAGTCGGGTGCTTCATCATTATTATTATTATTATTATTATTATTATTATTATTATTATGACATAGAAGTAAAACTTAGGCATTCGAGAATCTCTCACACACACACACACATACACACACACACAACATGGACTAAACTTCTCACCCTGATAACATGACCCTGTCTTTCCAAAGAGATCTTCCTTTCACATTCTTCACCTCCATGTGTCTTTAAACAAGACATACGCGTCAGGTGGACAATCGGTGGAGTAAACTCTTTAGCGAAGGAGGAGGAACCAGCTTCCAACCCAAGTTGTAAAACTCACCGGTGTTTCCTTGCAGGTTTGAAAGCGAAACCTTTGCAGTGCCACCACCAGGCCCATTTTCAGCACCAGGAAGGAGAATCGGATCGCGATGCAGTTCCTGGGACCGACTCCGAAAGGGAGGAAGACATACTGGTCACGGCTCTCTTTGTTCTCTTTGCTAAACCTGTTTGCAAATCGGAAAAGGATCATGGCTGAGTATGGCTACTCTTCCCAAAAGCTTGTGCCTCAGTTCTGTAGCTAAGACCCCTTTGCTCCTTCACCCCTGGATAAACTGGACTGAGACCAATGAAGAAAGATAAAAGTTTACCGAGAGAGATAGAAACATAGAAACATAGAAGTCTGACGGCAGAAAAAGACCTCATGGTCCATCTAGTCTGCCCTTATACTATTTTCTGTATTTTATCTTACAGTGGATATATGTTTATCCCAGGCATGTTTACATTCAGTTACTGTGGATTTATCTACCACATCTGCTGGAAGTTTGTTCCAAGCATTTACTACTCTTTCAGTCAAATAATATTTTCTCATGTTGCTTTTGATCTTTCCCCAAACTAACTTCAGATTGTGTCCCCTTGTTCTTGTGTTCACTTTCCTATTAAAAACACTTCCCTCCTGGACCTTATTTAACCCTTTAATATATTTAAATGTTTTGATCATGTCCCCCCTTTTCCTTCTGTCCTCCAGACTCTACAGATTGAGTTCATTAAGTCTTTCCTGATATGTTTTATGCTTAAGACCTTCCACCATTCTTGTAGCCCGTCTTTGTACCCGTTCAATTTTGTCAATATCTTTTTGTAGGTGAGGTCTCCAGAACTGAACACAGTATTCCAAATGTGGTCTCACCAGCATTCTATATAGCGGGATCATAATCTCCCTCTTCCTGCTTGTTATACCTCTAGCTATGCAGCCAAGCATCCTACTTGCTTTCCCTACTGCCTGACTGCACTAGAGAGATTTCTCGCTGGAGTTCAGTGTCTAAACTGTTGTGGTGGAATGCAGCCTGGATTCCCAGCAGGGAGGGGCTCCATTTCAGAGGATCAAGAGACTGAAATCTATACAGTTCGGTTGGCGGGAAGAGAATTAAGGCTGCCCTTCTATATCAATTCTCAGATATTTTAGGAGAAGAGTGGGCATAGCTGGGGTCATTAGCCTGGAATCATTATGTTCCACCCCTTAACCTTCATTCATCCTTATCTGGTGCCAATTTAGTGTTGAACTTTAGCTGATTCGATTTTTGGCTTGAGCAATAAATCTTCTGAATTGCAACGTATCATATATTCTGATTCACTGTCTCTGACAAGCATATTTTTAATGATGCAAGGATTTGCTTTAGTTTGGCAAGATTCTGTCTGTTTATTTTATTTATTTATTTATTTTGTCCAATGCACAATAATACACAATGAAGGTTATAGACGTTATACTCGAGTAAAATATATTAGAGAAAGTACTGAAGTGAAAATTTAGGAGTAGAATATATGAATAAGAGAATAGAAGGATATTATGAGAGTAGCATAAAAAGAATAGAATAGAAGAATAGTAGATATGAGATATGAGATATAGGAGAGACTATAGGACAGGGGACAGGAGGCACGCTAGTGCACTTATGCACGCCCCTTATTGACCTCTTAGGAATCTGGAGAGGTCGACTGTGGATAGTCTGAGGGTAAAATTGTTGGGGGTTAGGGGAAGATACTACGGAGTCCAGTAATGAGTTCCACACTTCGACAACTTGATTACTAAAGTCGTATTTTTTACAGTCCAATTTGGAGCGGTTACTATTAAGCTTGTATCTGTTGTGTGCTCTTGTGTTGTTGTGGTTGAAGCTGAAGTAGTCATTGACAGGCAGGACGTTGCAGCATATGATCTTGTGGGCAATACTTAGATCATGTTTAAGGCATCATAGTTCTAAGCTTTCTAGACCCAGGATAGTGAGTCTAGTTTTATAGGGTATTCTTTTGCAGGTAGAGGAGTGAAGGGCTCTTCTGGTGAAGCATCTTTGGACATTTTCGAGGGTGTTAATGTCCGAGATGCGGTATGGGTTCCAAATAGATGAGCTATATTCTAGAATGGGTCTGATGAAAGTTTTGGTAAGTAGTGTGAGATTGCCAGAGCAGAAGCTACGTAGGATTAGATTAACAACTCTTGAATCCTTTTTGGCTATGTTGTTGCAGTGGGCTTTGGCGCTTAGGTCTACTGGTGAGGAACCATAAAGAGACCTGTTTAGAAGCAGTTTCTGCTTAATTCATTTGGACTTCTCGAGGACTTATGCCCAAGAATCCTTTACTATGACACCCAGTTAGTGACAGCTAATTCCTCACAACATACCTCTCAGGTTTGTACTCTTCGGGCTCAGACCAATATTCTGGGATCCGATGTAGGACATACGCTGGAATGATAACCACGGTCCCTTTAGGGATGGTCACTCCATGGAGTTCTACTGTCTTTTTGCAAACTCTGTCAAGTCGTGCAGCCGTAGGGTAAAGGCGAAGAGTTTCATTCACCACCATATCTAGATATTCCATTTGTTGGAGTGCGTCATAGGTGGGAGGGGTCTGCACAAAAGGCCAAAACAAAATAAAGGAGTATATGATAAGTATGAAACAGTGGCTCAGTGGCTGAGACACTGAGCTTATCGATCAGAAGGTCGGCAACCAAGAGAGTCATAACCCCCCCCTCCAAAAAAGGGTCTTACCTGATTAGGAAAAGTGTCATTGATCTCTTGGTACAATTTCTCTTGGACATCGGGATGAATGGCCATACAATAAGACATGATGCTGAGAAAGGTAGCCAAGGTCTCATAGCCACCAAAAATAAAAAAAAGTGCCTGGGTCAAAATCTCTTTGTCTGTTAAAGCTGTTGGAGGAGAAAGGAAATCACAGAAGAAGGTCAAAGAAGATCAAACAGAAGATCAAACCCACGGCATTCACTCTCACACCGCACCTACACAACAGCATATATCTCAGATTGACTTGTGATCCAGGGGACCTGATTTGATCAACAACTTTAAACATTTTTGCCTTGTAACGCAAAGAATTATCCTCTAGGCTGCAGTATCCAATCCCTTCAGCTCTGCACCAGGGAAGGGTTACATATTTTTGTGTCGAATCACCCTGGTGTATTGAAGGAACATCACAGCTCCTTATTTGCCTCTCGGTCCAACCCAGGGCCATTTCCAAGGCAGTTAATTTTATTGATAGCTGACTATATATATATATATATATATATATATATATATATGTATGTATGTATGTATGTATGTATGTATGTATGTATGTGTATATGTATGTGTATATATATATATATATATATATATATATATGTTTTCGTAGATTTTCACGGGTACAGGTATGACGGTCTTGGTATATTCGGGTTTCTTCCCGTGTAGGATTTGGAAATTTCTGGCGACGTTTCGATGAGGTCTCACTCATCATCTTCAGGCTGGTGTTTCTGTCCTTTTTCTCAGGCGAAGACTGCGAGACCTGAGCTGCATTCCTTCTATAAATACTGGTGGCTGGGTGTGGTTTGATGGCTCAGTAATTGCCTGCTGTGTAGAAACTTCCTGGTGAGTCAGAGGGGTAACAATTGGGGTCGTTGATGTAGCTGAGGTATGCTGGTTAGTTAATGGTTGTAGATTAGGCGTGATGTCCTGTGTAGTTAGAACTTGTAGGCTGCTTGATTGCTTTACAATGTGTGTCCTGAGTCTGGTTTCTGTGGCTGGGATATGTTTGAGGGCTGGTTTCCAGATGTCTGGTAAGCGAGAGGTATCATCCCGCTTGTTCATATTTTGGGGATGTTTTTCTATCTCGATCGCTTCCATGATTATTCTTTTGCTGTAGTGTTCTGTTTTGGAAATTAATTTGGTACTGTCAAAATCAATTTCATGTCCTGTGGTTTTGAAGTGTTGGAAAAGGGAGGAGGTTTTTTCTTTTTTCTTTAATGCATTCTTATGTTCTGCAACACGTGCATTAACTCTCCTGTTTGTTTGTCCAATATATGTGGCTGGGCAGATTTTACATGGTATTTGATAAACTCCCTGGTTTTCAAGTTGGATATTGTCTTTTGGGTTTCTTAGGATGTTGGCTATTTTTTTATCTGTACCAAAGGCTGTCTTTATGTAGACACAACATAAAGACAGCCTTTGGTACAGATAAAAAAAATAGCCAACATCCTAAGAAACCCAAAAGACAATATCCAACTTGAAAACCAGGGAGTTTATCAAATACCATGTAAAATCTGCCCAGCCACATATATTGGACAAACAAACAGGAGAGTTAATGCACGTGTTGCAGAACATAAGAATGCATTAAAGAAAAAAGAAAAAACCTCCTCCCTTTTCCAACACTTCAAAACCACAGGACATGAAATTGATTTTGACAGTACCAAATTAATTTCCAAAACAGAACACTACAGCAAAAGAATAATCATGGAAGCGATCGAGATAGAAAAACATCCCCAAAATATGAACAAGCGGGATGATACCTCTCGCTTACCAGACATCTGGAAACCAGCCCTCAAACATATCCCAGCCACAGAAACCAGACTCAGGACACACATTGTAAAGCAATCAAGCAGCCTACAAGTTCTAACTACACAGGACATCACGCCTAATCTACAACCATTAACTAACCAGCATACCTCAGCTACATCAACGACCCCAATTGTTACCCCTCTGACTCACCAGGAAGTTTCTACACAGCAGGCAATTACTGAGCCATCAAACCACACCCAGCCACCAGTATTTATAGAAGGAATGCAGCTCAGGTCTCGCAGTCTTCGCCTGAGAAAAAGGACAGAAACACCAGCCTGAAGATGATGAGTGAGACCTCATCGAAACGTCGCCAGAAATTTCCAAATCCTACACGGGAAGAAACCCGAATATACCAAGACCGTCATATATATATATATATATATATATATCCCTCTCTTCCTCTCCCTCTCTCTCCCTCCCTCTCTCTCCCTCCTTCTCCCTCCCTCTCTCTCTCTCTTGTTCTCTCTTCCTCCCTCTCTCTTGTTCTCTCTCCCTCCTTCTCCCTCCCTCTCGCTCCCTCTCTCTTGTTCTCTCTCCCTCCCTCTCTCTCCCTCTCCCTCCCTCTCTCTTGTTCTCTCTCCCTCCTTCTCCCTCCCTCTCGCTCCCTCTCTCTTGTTCTCCCTCCCTCCTTCTCCCTCCCTCTTTCTTGTTCTCTCTCCCTCTCTCTCCCTCTCCCTCCCTCTCTCTTGTTTCCCTCCTTCTCCCTCCCTCTCGCTCCCTCTCTCTTGTTCTCTCTCCCTCCTTCTCCCTCCCTCTTTCTTGTTCTCTCTCCCTCCCTCTCTCTCTCTCCCTCTCTCTTGTTCTCTCTCCCTCCTTCTCCCTCCCTCTCGCTCCCTCTCTCTTGTTCTCTCTCCCTCCATCTCTCTCCCTCTTTCTTGTTCTCTCTCCCTCCCTCTCTCTTCTCCCTCTCTCTTGTTCTCTCTCCCTCCTTCTCCCTCCCTCTCTCTCCCTCTCTCTTGTTCTCTCCCCATCTCTCTCTCCCTCCCTCCTTCCCTCTGTTTCCCTTTCATCACATGAAGAACGTTAGCAGCTGTATTTGCTCTTGCTATTGAATATTGGCCCAGTAAAGGAAAAGCAGAAATAGGCCAATGGAATAGTGCAACCAATTTTGATCATTTGGCAAGCTCTTTCATTGTTACTCTCTCTGAATAAAGGTTTTTTTAAAGCCCTAACCAGGGGATAAAATAATGGGCTGAAGCTGACCAGACTAAGGACGCTAGCCAGATGAATATCTGGTGAGCAAATTATTTTCCCTATTTTGCTCCCGAAAAACTAAGATGCACCTTATACTCTGAAAAATGCGACATATATTTTTTTCCCAAAAGCAAGTTCTTTAACTTTACCTTTCTCTGGGTCCCCAGAGGCTGCAGCTTGAGCGTCTATCATGAGTTGAAGAAAATCAACTCGGTTCTGGAATGGTAGAGAGACCAAAAAGGGACATTAAGGATGTTCTGTCGAGCTCTCTGGTAGACTCCTCCCAAAAATGCACAGATACAATTTCAGACACACACGCACGTTTGAAAATTCAAAACGATGTTCTTTATCATGAAAATTCACTTAAACCAAGCCCTCTTTTGGTATAGCAAAGAGCACTGGTCTCCAAACAAACTGGTAATTTGTACAAGTCCCTTATCAGTTCTGTGATACTTAGCTTGCAGCTGTGAGGCAATTCACAGTCCTTCTTCTTTCACAAAATGAAACACACTTTGCTCTGGTTTAGTTTCAAAATGGGGAAAAACCAGCACAGAAAAGGTCGAAGTCAGTAAAGCAGTCACGAAACACAACGATCAGATAATCCTTCTCAATGGCCAAACCCACAGGCTGCTATTTATAGCAGCCTGACTAATGACCACAGCCCCACCCAACCACAGGTGGCCTCATTTTCTTTGATAATAATCTCTGAGTTGTTGCTGCCTATGCATCGCTCTCCGCATGCGTGGCTGTATCATTAACTCTTGTTTTGAATCCAAGGAGGAGCTAGATAATTGATCTCCTTCTGAGCTGTCTGCCACACTCTCCTCCTCCCTGTCACTCATGTCTTCTTGGTCAGAGGAGCCTTCATCAGCAGATTCCACCGGGGGGCAAAACAGGCCTGCAGCATGTGGATGTCTCCCCCACATCCACAGTCCTTAGGGCAGGAGCTGGGCCAGAGCTAACCACAACAAAGGAGATGGAACTGTCACTGATGGGTGCAATTGCACACTGCTGACATAAAAGACGTGTGAGGGGTCCTTGGTACTCTGTGACCTTGCGTGTTTGTTGCAGTGTTTCATGACCCAACTAAAGAACATCATCAGTGCTAGAAGGAAGAGGGGTTAGGAGGAGGAGGATGAGGATGACAACGATGACGACTGAGGTCCTTGATGCTTCCTAACAATATCGTTTAGACCAGTGTTTCCCAACCTTGGCCACTTGAAGATATCTGGACTTCAACTCCCAGAATTCCCCAGCCAGCGAATGCTTAAATGATAGCTTAAATAGCTTGAAATAGATTTAGACCAGTTGAAATCCAGATATCTTCAAGTGGCCAAGGTTGGGAAACACTGAGCTAGACAACATAATCAATTATTATTATTATTTATTAGATTTGTATGCCGCCAGTATCTGAAGACTCCTGCTGAAGTGTCTTTACTAAGGAAACTCTCTAATACCTGGTGTCCTCCACGTTTCCAAAGCAAGTTCAAAATTAAATCTGACACTTGGAAGGCACAACCTCATGAGAGCCATGGAAGAAGAGCAAGCATGAGACAAAAAGCCCAGACTGACCGTGTGGTCCTTCTTTTGGCGATCGTCTTTGATTTTCTTGATGACCTTGAGGAAGAAGTCTATGGAAGACTTGGAGAATATGCTGAAGTTGAGCTTATTTAGCACTGGGACAAGGAATGGGAAAAGGACTTCGGGGAGGCGTGGAGTGGGGAGAAAAGCAAATAGATTATTTGCGTGAACACAACCAAGCTATAACAAGCAACAAGAAAAACCCTTAGGAGGTCTCCATGAGCTTTGTCAAGGATGGTTTCTAGCAAAATTGTATTTATGTGTGATGGTAACAATTATGAATGAAGCAGCCTAAAACTGATTCAGTCAGCAAATAAATAAATAAATAAATGATGCTTAATAAAACCACTAGGTTCAGCAGCTAGTACAATAGTGATAGCCATAGCACTTAGACTTATATACTGCTTTATAGTACTTTACAGCCCACTCTAAGAGGTTTATAGAATCAGCTCTCTTGCCCCCCAAAATCTGAGTCCTCATTTTACCCACCTCGGAAGGACGGAAGGCTGAGTCAAGCTGGAGCCTGGTGTGATTTGAACTGCCAAATTGCAGGCAGTTGGCAGTCAGCAAAAGTAGCTAGCTTGCAGTAGTGCACCCTAACCATTGTTCCACCAAGTCCAAGGCTCATCAACAGCTTTCTTCTCCCCAACAGATTCTTAAATTACTATCCCCACTAATAACAACTAACACAGACTTGGGATGTTAGCCATTGAAGACCTTAAGTGATGCTAATTTAGGGTAAATATACTGGGTATGCCTAGTTTAATGAATATAAGCACTAGGGGGAGACATGATAGCAGTGCTCCGAGATCTTAGGGATTGCCACAAAGAAGAAGGAGTCAACCTATTATCCAAAGCACCTGAGGTTAGGACAAGAAGCAAGGGGTGGAAACTAATCAAGGAGAGAAGTTAACTTAGAACTAAGGATAAAATTCCTTACAGTTAGAACAATTAATCAGTGGAACGGCTTGCCTCCAGAAGTTGTGAATGCTCAAACACTGGAAGTTTTTAAGAAGACATTGGATAACTATTTGTCTGTTGGTAGTGCAGGGTCTCCTGCCCAAGCAGGGGGTTGGAATAGAAGACTGCCGAGGTCCCTTGAATAAATTGCTTGAATCCTCCTAATAATTTTTTCTCCAAATTTCATATTTTCAAATTTATAAATAAATAATTCCCAATTTAAATTATCAAATGCCTTTTGTGCATTTAGGAATATGAACGCTGCAGGTTTTCCTGGGTTTAGCTCATAATACTCTAATAAGTCCAGTATGTTTCTTATATTGTTTATAATATGTCTCTTTGGGAGAAAACCATTCTTGTCCAGGTGAATAACCCTAATTAATATATTTTTTAACCCTTCTGCCATAATTGTTGTGAATATTTTATCATCAGCATTTAGCAACAAGATTGGCCTATAGTTTTGGATCCTCTGTCTCTCTTCTCTATCTTTAGGAATTAGGACTATTAAAGACTCTGTCCATGAATTTTTTTCCCCTCTTTTCAACTAATGTTTGCAGAAAGATAAAAAAAAAGAAAAGTAGAAGAAGTTATGGGAATTTTACACATGTATCACCTGAATCCTCTATGAAAGGTATCCTATGTAGCCTACCAAGACATCTTACCAGACAACATTAGAACAGGGCCAAGGAAGCTAAATCTGTTGAATTTATTCATGTGCACAACAATAGGATCGTTGGGATTGTTGAGAGAATCAATGTTGACACTGAAGGAGCAGCTGGTTACCACATTCAAGCCGTAGGCTGAAAAGATCCTGGAAGGAATGAAGAAGCAGCATATTGTAGAGGTTCAACCATTGGAAGCAACCTCATGATATATTCAACAGATGATCTCAGGGAATCCTTAACAGTTGCACGAGGGATTCCACATATTATGGAAAAGGTGAATCCACTTGTATATGTTTGGAATACAAATTCCTAGCTAATCTCACAGATATTACTCACGTCTTCATATCCACGGTTTCCTCATTCTCCAATACCTTCTGAATGTTCTTCTCCAAGATTTGGTTATAATGGTTGATGACGGGCATCATCTAAAAGGAAGACCAATGGACAAGATGCTGAAGACACTTTGTAGAACGAAAGCAACAAGTCAGCTCAGCTAACCATTTCAAACTACTACTTCAACCCAAATGATTTGCTTGTGCATGAAATTTCTGCAACATTTAAAATGTACCTCTTAATATAACCTGAAATTTAACAGCTTGCAAACTTGATAGCTCTTTCCTCATTTGTTTTAAACACGACACAAGCACAATCAAACCTCTTATTTATTTAAAATCTACTTCTTATTATAATCTTAAATTTAACACCTTGCGGACTTGATAGCTGTTTGCTTTATGCACTGGGCACATCAAGATATTAAACTAGATCCCATTCATTGGGTGTTCTAGGATAGTGAAGGCAGACTTTGCTTAAAATCACCCACTGACAATGCTTCAGGGAAGATTGTGTTTTCTTCAGACAATAAAAGAACCTTTGAGAAGTCCAAAAGACATCCAACCCTCATTTCTTACCTCCTTCAGCTTCCCACTGGTGAAAGTGGGGGTCAAGGCATTGCGAGTCCTCTTCCAATGTTCATCGACCATGATAGTTAGGACTGCGTCCAGATTTCCATTCAGACCAAAGTTCTGAATAAGGTGAAATAGCAAGAAAATAAAAACAGAAATCTCTCATGTTGTTCTTCTCAGTCCTTTCTTTTCAATTTACAGTCTTTTAAACTAATTCTATCTATCTGTCAGTCTGTCTGTCTGTCTATATCTATCCATCCATCCATCCATCCATCCATCCATCCATCCATCTATCTATCTATCTATCTTTCTCACAACCTCAAGTTTGGATACCTACCCGGTGATTGGTGAAATAAGTATAGCATTCTTTGACCATGATGGTTTTAATGAGGTGTGGATCCAAAATGCACATCACAGGTTGCCGGCCATCAAATATTCTAATAGTCAAAATAAAGACAGATGTTTTGTAATGTAGGCTTTCTCTTTATGAGAAGACAGGATCGAGGCTTCCTATCTTCCAGCTGAACAATTGGCTAAGCAGAGAAGATTGTCTGATGTTCAGCAAGCTCAGAGAATGCCAAGGACCCTTCACTTCCACCCTGAGTGACAGGGCGGAGAGGGGCAGCATACAAATCTAATAAATAATAATAATAATAATAATAATAATAATAATAATAATAATAATTGATATCCAAAGGGACATGCCTGTTGCACCTGGGATTGTGCACAATTGTTTACCCTTTAAGAGTTCAAGGAGGGGAGCAAAGAAGGGCGGGGCTCTCAGGAATGATGAGAGGATGTCCAACTTACATCTCTGATCAAAACCAAATGAAACAATGCTGAGGCCCCCACAGAGAAGGCTCTTCCCCTAGGTCCCACCAAATGACATTGTCTAGTTGAAGGGGCCTGGAAAAGACCAACTCTGAGGGACTTAACTGGCCACTGGGATTCATGCGGCATATTTATCTCCTCCCACTTATTACTACAACCTTCTTGCTTATATCTTTCACTTTATATTGTTTTTATTTGTTTCCTAGTATGATTTGATCACTTACTAGTAACCTTGACTATCATTAAATGTTCTATCTTTTTATTCTTGATGAATGTATTTATATTGTCCAAGCCTGGGGGGCTTTCCCAGAGCATTAACTCAGCACAATGAGATATCACAGATTATTTTATTGGCAGGCATTCCCAATCAATAACTTACGATTGATTCTTCTGCAATGTAATCTTTCCCATTGTACAGGTAAAAAGAGGTCAAATTGTTCCATGCTCTGCCCTCATACAGTTCTACATGTTGCTTTTACATGCTGGACTGTTCTCTCCAATAACTCCTCATCCCGAGTCAGAGACAATAGGAATACGCAGATATGGTCACATGTAAAACTACATTACTCAGAGTGTCTTAAAGAAACATGTTGTTGCAGCATAGCAAATTATGTTAGAATAGGATTGTATTAAAAATCTGGACCTCTAGCATAAAAAAACCCTGATTCTATAAAATCAGGACAGGAGGACACCAATCTGCATTCCTGGGAAACAAAAGGGGCTCAAATAAAACATCTCACAATAAACAAAGTTTTCACCACTATAGGATCAAAGGGGGGAATTTATATTGCCTAAGGCATACAACAGCAGGACAGAGTGATTAAGGAAGATTAGCAAGATTAGAAGGAAGATTAGAGAAATTAGGTGTGAGAACATCTGCTCTTGGAGAGAGTTTTCCAGGAAATTGTTCCTTGATATCTATGGGAAAGGAAGAACTCAAAAATACGTTTGAAGTTGTATCATTTGACATGTATATGTAATCATACCCCATTTCCTTATGTTCCCAAATAAAAAGGAGTACATGGCTCTACACCATGTCACTTCACCCAGAGAGAGACAATGTGTCCAAGCTTTCTTTCTAGGATTCGTGTTCGTGAGTGACCCCACACGGCTGGGTTGCTCTTAGCCTCTTTTGAAGGCATTGCTTTCATTAGGGACTCAGCAGCATCCACAACATATCTTTAATACAAGCTAACTATTTCTGACTGTGGTGACAGCACACTCCCTGCCTGGAATTTGTAAAATTCCATTACTAATTAGCAAATAAATTGAAATAAACAGAGGTGTAGGCTAAATAGTGCAACTTAACTATCTGAGTAACTAAATTAAACAGGGCTTATAATCAAATAATGCAAACATTGAGGTAGATACAAGACATGCAAAGCTTGAGGTTCAGTCTTAAAGCTCGATCTGTTTTCTCATCAAGACTATATTGGTGACTGATCTGGGGTGGAGCTTTTGGGTGAAAGTCTTTGAGCTGGGCAGAACTTGGAGTACAAGTCCCATGTGCCAAGAGCTTGGCCAAAAAAGAATTCTCTTCTCTTCTCTTCTCTTCTCTTCTCTCCTCTCCTCTCCTCTCCTCTCCTCTCCTCTCCTCTCCTCTCCTCTCCTCTCCTCTCCTCTCCTATTCTATTCTATTCCATTTCACTCTACTCAACTCTACTCCACTCTATTCTATTTGACTGTGGGGAAGCTGCAATAGTTGTTTCCCTAAATATGCCCATATCACACCAACACTCCGCAGTCTGCATTGGTTGCCGATCAGTTTCCAGTCACAATTCAAAGTGTTGGTTATGACCGATAAAGCCCTTCATGGCACCGGACCAGATTATCTCCGGGACCGCCTTCTGCTGCACGAATCCCAGCGACCAGTTAGGTCCCACAGAGTGGATCTTCTCCGGGTCCCGTCAACTAAACAATGTCGGTTGGTGGGGCCCAGGGGAAGAGCCTTCTCTGTGGCGGCCCCGACCCTCTGGAACCAACTCCCCCCACAGATTAGAATAGCCTTTCGTAAGCTCCTCAAAACCCACCTATGCCGTCAGGCATGGGGGAATTAAGATAATCTTCCCCCTAGGCTCCTACAATTTATGCATGGTATGTTTGTATGTGTGATTGGTTTTATAACAAAGGTTTTTAGCTGTTGTAGTATTGGATTTTTACATTCTGTTTTTTGTCACTGCTGTTAGCCACCCCGAGTCCATGGAGAGGGGCGGCATACAAATCAAATCAAATCAAATCAAATCAAATCAAATCAAATCAAATCAAATCAAATCAAATCAAATCAAATCAAATCAAATCAAATCAAATCAATAAATGTGAGGATGTTCTGGAGGTAACATTCAACAGGCGACTTACCCCCAGATCTTGCCATATTTCTCATAGCATCTTTGGTCGAACGGCATAAAACCCTGTTGAATTAATGAGGAAGATCAATGAAAACCCGGCAATGCCACCCTTTCTCCAGCAAAGACTGGAAGACTTGAAGAGGCTTCTATCCGCACATCTTGAATCTCGGTTGATGAGATGTTTCGGGGATAAGAATTTCAGAATGAAGACCCAGGAGGTGCCAAAGAAAGTCAGTTGGCTTTCGAGCTGGTCCTCAACTTACAAAAGAAGAGAATGGTTGGATGTTGAGGACTAGCTGTAGTAGTAGTCCTTTATTCTCCTGGATCTTCTTTTGAGGAGGCCAAGAAGAGGTGACACAAGTCGCAATCGTATCATCCCCTTTTAATGACCCCACAATCGCTTGCAGGGTGGAGCCTGGGCAACTGAATGGTGCTAGCAGAGTATTTAATGGCCAGACGCCCTTCCTGTTGCTGATGAGGAGTTTTCTTCAGCAGATATGTTCTCATTGTGCCCAGAGAGAGAGAAATACCTGCCTCTACCTAGGATTGAACTCACAGCCTCCAGATTGTGAGGCTAGAGCTCAACCTCTAGGCCAGTGATTTTCAACCTTTTTTGAGCTGCGGCACATTTTTTACATTTACAAAACCATGGGGAACATTGAGTGGGGGGGGGGGTGGCTAAAAAAATATTGGACAAAAAAATTCTCTCTATTCCTCCCTTTTGCTCTATTTCTCTCTCCCTCTTTTTCTCCCTTCCTCTTTTTTCTCTCTCTCCATCCCTCTTTCTTTCTCTCTTCCTTCTTTCCTCTTTTTTGCTCTTTCTCTCTACCTCCCTACCTCCCTCTATGTCTTTCTCTCTCCCACCTTCCCTCCCTCTCTCTCTTTTTCTTTCTTTCTCTCTCTTGCTTGCTTTCTCTCGTTTTCTTTCTCTCTCTCTCTTTCTTTCTTTCTCTCTTGTTTTCTTTCTCTGAGCTTCGCGGCACACCTGACCATGTCTCACGGCACACTAGTGTGCCACGGCACACTGGTTGAAAAACACTGCTCTAGGCCACCACAACACTCCTGACACAATTCACAATATCCCCCACAATTCAGGAAAGGGAAAAAGAAAAAGAAAGACCCATTTTCACCCCAAAATGTTTGTTTTTCTGTACAAGCTATTAAGGATGCGAAACTCACATTCCGATAATGGTGGAGTGTTCCGATGAAAGGCAGAGGTCTTGGCCCAGGAATTCCCAACTTTTTAAAGAAATTATATGGCCAGATCCCATAGCTGGAAAAAAGGAAAAGAAAACAATATAAGCAGGATAATCAGTCAGGACAAGAAGCACTGGATGGAAACTAATCAAGCAAAGAAGCATCCTAGAATTAAGGAGAAATTTCCTGACATTTAGAAACATAGAAACATAGCAGATTGACGGCAAAGAAAGACCTCATGGTCCATCCAGTCTGCCCTTATACTATTTCCTATATTTTATCTTAGGATGGATCTATGTTTATCCCAGGCATGTTTAAATTCAGATTTACCAACCACATCTGCTGGAAGTTTGTTCCAAGCATCTACTCCTCTTTCAGTCAAATAATATTGTGTCACGTGGCTTCTGATCTTTCCCCCAACTAACCTCAGATTGTGTCTCCTTGTTCTTGGGTTCACTTTCCTATTTAAAACATTTCCCTCCTGAACCTTATTTAACCCTTTGACATATTTAAATGTTTCGACCATGTCCGTCCGTCCCCCCTTTCCCTTTTGTCCTCCAGACTATATGGACTATACAGAGTTCATTAGGTCTTCATTTAGAACAAGTAAATGGTGGAATGACCTGCCTGCAGAAGTTGTAAATGCTCCAACACTGGAAGTTTTAAAGAAGAGATTGGACAGCTATTTCTCTGAAATGGTATAGAGTTTCTGCCTAAGCAGGAGGTTGGACTAGAAGACCTACAAGGTCCCTTCTAACTCTGTTATTCCAACTTCCTAATTTTAGAGGGATCTGAACAAGGAAAGCTTGGCAGGTGGAGAAGATCAGAAGATCCACCATCCCCACCTTGAAGGACAGCAAAGATGTCCTAGATATACAGAATGGGCAGATGACCTTGATAAAACTATGCAGAAACTGTTTGATAGATAAAAGGGGTCAGAATTTTCTCTTAAGTCAAGAAAGGAAGTTTGCACATTGAAGGTGTTCAATCAAACAATCCCCTGTTCTATTGTTCTGTCGGACTCTCTGGTAGAATCCTCCCAAAAATTCACAGGTACAAATTTCAGACACACACACGTTTGAAAATTCAAAACAATGTTCTTTATAATGACAATTCACTTAAACCAAGCCCTCTTTTGGTATAGCAAAGAGCACTCGTCTCCAACCAGACTGGTAATTTGTACAAGTCCCTTATCAGTTCTGTGATACTTAGCTTGCAACTGTGAGGCAATTCACAGTCCTTCTTCTTCCACAAAGTGAAACACACTTTGCTCTGGTTTGGTTTCAAAGTGGGGAAAAATCAGCACACAAAAAGTCAAAGTTAGCAAAGCAGTCACGAAACACAAGGATCAGATAATCCTCCACAATGGCCAAACCCACAGGCTGCTCTTTATAGCAGCCTCACTAATCACCACAGCCCCACCCAACCACAGGTGGCCTCATTTTCTTTGATAATAATCTCTCAGTTGTTGCTGCCTATGCATCGCTCTCCGCATGCATGGCTGTATCATTAACTCTTGTTCTGAATCCAAGGAGGAGCTAGATAATTGATCTCCTTCTGAGCTGTCTGCCACACTCTCCTCCTCCCTGTCACTCATGTCTTCTTGGTCAGAGGAGCCTTCATCATCAGATTCCACTGGGGGCAAAACAGGCCTGCAGCATGTGGATGTCTCCCCCACATCCATAGTCCTTGGGGCAGGAGCTGGGCCAGAGATAACCACAACATCTATAAGGAGGCCCTGTTATATAAGAGAAGAGAAGAGAAGAGAAGAGAAGAAGACAAGACAAGATAGAGAAGAGAAGAGTGTGGAGTGGAGCAGAGTAGAGTAGAGTAGAGTAGAGGAGAGTAGAAAATAAGACAGAATAGAAGAGTGAAAATAAGATAGAGAAGAGACAGTAGAGTAGAGTAAAAGAGAGTAGAAAAGAGTGGAAGAGAAGAGAAAAGAGTAGAAGAGTAGAGAAGAGAAGAGACAGTAGAATAGAGTAGAGTAAAAGAGAGTAGAAGAGAGTGGAAGAGAAGAGAAAAGAGTAGAAGAGTAGAGAAGAGAAGAGGCAGTAGAATAGAGTAGAGTAAAAGAGAGTAGAAGAGAGTGGAAGAGAAGAGAAAAGAGTAGAAGAGTAGAGAAGAGAAGAGACAGTAGAATAGAGTAGAGTAAAAGAGAGTAGAAGAGAGTGGAAGAGAAGAGAAAAGAGTAGAAGAGTAGAGAAGAGAAGAGGCAGTAGAATAGAGTAGAGTAAAAGAGAGTAGAAGAGAGTGGAAGAGAAGAGAAAAGAGTAGAAGAGTAGAGTAGAGAAGAGAAGAGGCAGTAGAATAGAGTAGAGTAAAAGAGAGTAGAAGAGAGTGGAAGAGAAGAGAAAAGAGTAGAAGAGTTGAGTAGAGAAGAGAAGAGAAGAGACAGTAGAATAGAGTAGAGTAAAAGAGAGTAGAAGAGAGTGGAAGAGAAGAGAAAAGAGTAGAAGAGTAGAGAAGAGAAGAGAAGAGGCAGTAGAATAGAGTAGAGTAAAAGAGAGTAGAAGAGAGTGGAAGAGAAGAGAAAAGAAAAGAGTAGAAGAGTAGAGAAGAGAAGAGGCAGTAGAATAGAGTAGAGTAAAAGAGAGTAGAAGAGAGTGGAAGAGAAGAGAAAAGAGTAGAAGAGTAGAGTAGAGAAGAGAAGAGACAGTAGAATAGAGTAGAGTAGAAAAGAGTAGAAGAGAGTGGAAGAGAAGAGAAAAGAGTAGAAGAGTAGAGAAGAGAAGAGAAGAGAAGAGGCAGTAGAGTAGAGTAGAAGAGAAGAGAAGAGAAGTGATAAGATAAGATAAGATTTATTTATTTTATTTATTTGGATTTATATGTTGCCCCTTTCCAAGGACTCGGGGCGGCTCAGAGCATCTACAGAAAAAAACAGGAAACAATCATAACAATCCAATTATACCTTAAAAAAAAACAATCTTAAAATTCTAATTAAATCTATCAATATCATTCATTCGGACGTCAAACTAAGCATTCATCGGTCAGGGGGGAAGGTCTAAGGAACCCCAGGCCTGGCAGCAAAGATGAGTTTTTAAACTTTTTCGGAGGGCAAGGAGGGTGGGGGCAGTACGAATCTCTGGGGGGAGCTGATTCCAGAGGGCCGGGCCCCCCACAGAGAAGGCTCTTCCTCTAGGTCCCACCAGCCGACATTGTTTGGTCGACGGGACCCTAAGGAGACCAACTCTGTGGGACCTCACCGTTCGCTGGGATTCGTGCAGCAGAAGGCGGTCTCGGAGATAATCTGGTCCTATGCCATGTAGAGCTTTAGAGGTCATAACCAACACTTTGAATTGTGTCCGGAAACAAATTGGTAGCCAATGCAGATAAGATAAGATAGAGAAGAGAAGAGTGTGGAGTAGAGGAGAGTAGAGTAGAAGAGAGTAGAAGAGAGTAGAAGAGAAGAGAGAAGAGTAAAAGAGTGAAGATAAGATAGAGAAGAGAAGAGTGTGGAGTAGAGGAGAGGAGAGGAGAAGAGAGTAGAAGAGAAGAGAGAAGAGTAAAAGAGTGAAGATAAGATGGTCACCTAACATCAAAAACATCATCAAAAAAGCACAACAAAGAATGTTCTTTCTGCGCCAGCTCAGGAAGCTCAAACTGCCCAAGGAGCTGCTGATTCAGTTCTATAGAGGAATCATTGAGTCTGTCATCTGCACCTCTATAACTGTCTGGTTTGGTGCTGCAACCCAACAGGACCGACACAGACTTCAGAGGATAATCAGAATTGCAGAAAAAACAATTGCTGCCAATCTGCCTTCCATTGAGGACCTGTATACTGCACGAGTCAAAAAGAGGGCGGGTAAAATATTTACTGACCCCTCACATCCTGGACACAAATTGTTTCAACTCCTACCCTCAAAACGTCGCTACAGAGCACTGCACACCAAGACAACTAGACACAAGAACAGTTTTTTCCCGAACGCCATTACTCTACTAAACAAATAATTCCCTCAACACTGTCAGACTTTCTACTAAATCTGCACTTCTATTCTACTAGTTTTTCTCATCATTCCTATCACCCATTTCCTCCCATGTTGACTGTATGACTGTAACTTGTTGCGTATATCCTAAGATTTTTATTAATATTGCTTCTTCATTGCTTATTTGACCCCTATGACAATCATTAAGTGTCGTACCACATGATTCTTGACAAATGTATATTTTATTTTATGTACGTTGAGAGCATCTGCACCAAGACAAATTCCTTGTGTGTCCAATCACACTTGGCCTATAAAATTCTATTCTATTCTATTCTATTCTATTCTAGAGAAGAGACAGTAGAGTAGAATAGAGTAGAAGAGAAGGGGAGGGAAGGGAAGGGAAGGGAAGAGAGAATAGAGTAGAATAGTAGAAATGAAGAGAAGAGAGTAAAGTAGAGTAGAAGAGAAGAGACAGTAGAGTAGAGTAGAGTAGAGAAGAGAAGAGAAGAGAAGAGAAGAGAAGAGAAGAGAAGAGAAGAGAAGAGAGAAGAGTAGAAGAGAAAAGAACAGGACAGAAGACCGACAGCTTCTACGCTAATCCGACTCCAGAGCCAGTAAGTGATTGTCCTTCCTTCTCTCCCACAGAACAATCCCACAGAACAACTAACGCTCAACGTTTTACCCTTAGACTGTCTACTGTAGACCTCTCCAGGTTCTTAAGAGGTCAGTAAGGGGCGTGCATAAGTGCACCAGCGTGCCTTCCGTCCCCTGTCCTAATCCTCTCAAACCTACATTATGTACTAGACAAAATAAATAAATAATTTTTTTAAAAAAATGAAAAGAGGAAGAGGGGAGGATATAATTGAAGACACCCTAAAAATCAAATCTTTGCACGATCTTTGTTTCTTTTATTTATTTATTTTCTTCTGTATCTCTACATGTTTACATTGTTATTTGTACCTAAATGTATTTACTGCATTTATTCTTGTAAATAAAAACTTTATTTTTTAAAAAAACCCTGCAATCAAAGAACCGGCTCAACCTTTCGCTTTTACACCACCGAGCGCTACAATCCCGTAACTCCGGGGAGGGGGCTCCTTGCCCCCGTTTTACTCTCCCCCCGCCCGCACACCCCCGGCCCCCACCTACAGCACCAGCAGGCCCAGGAGGAGCAGGGCGAGCGCCCAGGTTTCCAGCGCCCAGCCGAGGATCGCGTCTCCCATGGCGAGTGTGGCTGCGGAGCTTCCAGAGAACTCGGCAACTTTTGAGCCGCCGCTGGAAGTTCCCGAGGTTTTGTAGTCGCTGTCGGAGTGGACAAGAGCCAAGGTCGGGGCTCCCCCTCGGGTCACTCTCCGGGGAGGGGGGTGGGGTGTTCATACGTCCTTGGCTGCAGCGGCCAACCCATGACTGCTGGAGAGGTTCGCTCCTTCTCCTCCTCTTTCAACATCACTCTTTCTCCTTCTTTCTCTGCCTCCTTCTCTCCTCTCTTCCCTTCCTGTCTCCACCACCACCATTCCTTGTCTTTTTCTTCCTTCTCTTTATTCTTCTCCTCTTCCTTTATTCTTCTCCACCACCATTACTTCTCTTTCTCCTTTATTCCCCTTCTCCTGTCTTCCCTTCCTGTCTCCTTCACCTCCACCATAATTCCTTCTCCTTCATTCTCTTTCTCCTCTCTTCCCTTCCGGTCTCCTTCTCCACCACCATTCCTTGTCTTTTTCTTCCTTCTCTTTCTCCTTCTCTTCTTGCTTTATTCTTCTCCACCACCATTCCTTCTCTTTCTCCTTCATTCCCTTTCTCCTCTCTTCCCTTCCTATCTCCTTCACCTCCACCATAATTCCTTCTCCTTCATTCTCTTTCTCCTCTCTTCTTTTCCTGTCTCCTTTTTCACCACCATTCCTTCTCCTCCACTCCCAGGGAAGTTTTAATAAATCCTAGACTGCTTGGCCAACTCAGGACTTCTGGAGAGGTTCGCTCCTCCTCCTCCTCCTGGTTCAACATCACTCTTTCTCCTGCTTTCTCTGTCTCCTTCTTGCCTGTCTTCCCTTCCTGTCTCCTCCACCATCATTCCTTCTCCTTCTCCTTCATTTTCTCCTCTCTTCTTTTCCTGTCTCCTTCTTCACCACCATTCCTTCTCCTCCAGTCCCTTGGACAATTTCATAAATCTTAGACTGCCCAGCCAACCCAGGATTTCTGGAGAGGTTCGCTCCTCCTCCTCTTCCTCATTCAATGTCACTCTTTCTCCATCTTTCTCTTTTTTGGTCTTCCCTTCCTGTCTCCTCCACCATCATTCCTTCTTCTCTTCCTTCTCCTTCACTCTCCCTTCTCTTTCTCCTCTCTTCCCTTCCTGTCTCCTCAATGTCCATCACATTGAAAGGCGCCTCCAAGGCCTCTACTCACCTTTCTCCTTCCACCCTCTCCTTGCCTGCCCACGCAGTCTCCTTAGTGCCCAAAAGGAAGGAAGGAAGTGGTTGGAGCTAAGCAGCCCCCATGAGAAAGAGTTGGCAAAACAGCTCAGTTCAAATTGGATCTGACCCAGAAGGAGGCTCAGCAGAATTACATCCAGAATTTCTTTTCTTTTTCAGAATCAAAGTGGTCCGCATTTTAACTGGTCAAGCAAGATGTCATTTCGATCACTGAAGTTGCAGTGATTGGCAGCCTTGTGGAGGGCGGCAATATATTGATTTGTAGATTTGTTATTTATTTATTTTGTTTTGTTAAATACGTATTGGTAGCATACAAAGTTATAACAATATTTATATATGTATGATACTAATAAAAGAGAAACATTAGGACAGGGGATGGTAGGCACACTGGTGCACTTATGCACGCCCCTTACTGACCTCTTAGGAATCGGGAGAGGTCAACAGTGGATAGTCTAAGGGTAAAGTTTGGGGGGTTAGGAGATGATACTACAGAGTCAGGTAGTGAGTTCCATGCATTAACTACTCGGTTAATAAAGTCGTATTTCCTGCAGTCTAGTTTGGAGCGGTTTACTTTAAGTTTGTATCTGTTGTGTGCTCATGTGTGGTTGTGGTTGAAGCTGAAGTAGTCGTTGACAGGAAGGATGTTGTAGCAGATGATTTTATGAGCTATGCTTAGGTCGTGTTTAAGGTGATGTAGGTCTAAGCTTTCTAAACCTAGGATTGTAAGTCTAGTTGCGTAGGATATTTTGTTGTGAGTGGAGGAGTGGAGGGCTCTTTTAGTAAAGTATCTAGTAAAATGTTTATGTCTGAAATGCAGTGTGGGTTCCAGACAGATGAGCTCTGGTTAGTAGTGTGAGATTAGTGGAGCAGAAGCTACGTGGATTAAGTTAACAACTCTTGAAGCATTTTGTTGCAGTGGGCTTTGGCACTTAGGTCGTTTGATATGAGCATTCCAAGGTCTTTTACGGAGTGAGGTTTGTCTGTAATGACTTGTTTATTCAGCTTATATTTGTTGTTCTGATTCTTTTTGCCAATATGTAGAACAGAGCGTTTGTTCGTTGAAATTTGGAGTTGCCAGATGTTTCACCATTTGGACACAAAGTCAAGGTCTTTTTGGAGAGTACTGTAGTTTGTCATGAACCACTGAGTCGAAACAAATTGGTAGCCAATGCTGATAAGATAAAATAGAGAAGAGAAGAGTGTGGAGGAGAGGAGAGTAGAGTAGAAGAGAGTAGAAGAGAAGAGAGAAGAGTAAAAGAGTGAAGATAAGATAGAGAAGAGACAGTAGAGTAGAATAGAGTAGAAAAGAAGGGAAGGGAAGAGAGAATAGAGTAGAATAGTAGAAAAGAAGAGAAGAGAGTAAAGTAGAGTAGAGTAGAGAAGAGAAGAGAAGGGAAGAGAGAAGAGAGTAGAGTATAAGAGAAAAGGACAGAACAGAAGACCGACAGCTTCTACGCTAATCCGACTCCAGAGCCAGTAAGTGATTGTCCTTCCTTCTCTCCTTCTTTCCTCTCTTCCCTTCCTGTCTCCTTCTCCACCATTCCTTCTCCTCCACCATCATTCCTTCTCTTTCTCCTTCATTCCCACTCTCCTCTATTCTCTTCCTGTCTCCCCCACCATTGTTCCTTCTCTTTCTCCTTTGTTCTCCTTCTCCTGTCCTCCCTTCCTGTCTTCTTCTCCTCCACCACCATAATTCCTTCTCCTTCTCCTTCATTCTCTTTCTCCTCTCTTCCCTTCCTGTCTCCTTCTCCACCACCATTCCTTCTCCTCCACTCCCTGGGAGAATTTCATAAATCCTAGACTGCCTGGTCAACCCAGGACTTCTGGAGAGGTTCTCTCCTTCTCCTCCTCCTTCAACATCACTCTTTCTCCTTCTTTGTCTCCTTCTTGCCTGTCTTCCCTTCCTGTTTCCTCCACCATCATTCCTTCTCCTTCATTCTCTTTCTCCTCTCTTCTTTTCCTGTCTCCTTCTCCTCCACCATCATTCCTTTGCTTTCTCTTCCTTCTCTTTCTCCTTCTCCTCTCTTCCTTTCTCCACCACCATTTCCTTCCCTTCCTGTCTCCTTCTCCACTATTCCTTCTCCTCCACTAACATTCCTTCTCTTTTTTCTTCTCCTTCATTCTCTTTCTCCTCTCTTTTTTTCCTGTCTCCTTCTCCTCCACCATCATTCCTTCTCTTTCTCTTCCTTCTCTTTCTCCTTCTCCTCTCTTCCTTTCTCCTTCTCCTCCACCATCATTCCTTCTCTTTCTCTTCCTTCTCTTTCTCCTTCTCCTCTCTTCCTTTCTCCTTCTCCTCCACCATCATTCCTTCTCTTTCTCTTCCTTCTCTTTCTCCTCTTTTCCTTTCTCCTTCTCTACCACCATTCCTTCTCTTTCTCCCTCCTTCCCTTCCTGTCTCCTTCTCCACTATTCCTTCCCCTCCACTAACATTCCTTCCCTTTCTTCTTTTCCTTCATTCTCTTTCTCCTCTCTTCTTTTCCTGTCTCCTTCTCTTCCACTCCCTGGGACAATTTCATAAATCTTAGACTGCCCGGACAACCCAGGACTTCTGGAGAGGTTCTCTCCTTCTCCTCCTCACCTTTCTCCTTCCACCCTCTCCTTGCCTGCCCATGCAGGCTCCTTAGTGCCCCAAAAGAAAGGAAGGAAGTGATTGGAGCTAAGCAGCCAGCATGAGAAAGAGTTGGCAAAAAAGCTCAGTTTAAATTGGATTTGACAGAGAAGGAGCCTCAGCAGAATTACATCAGAATTTCTTTTCTTTTTCAGAATCAAAGTGGTCAATTTTTTCATTTCCCTTTTCATTTCATTGTTCGTTTGTTTGTTTGTCTGTCTGTCTGTCTGTCTGTCTGTCTGTCTGTCTGTCTGTCTGTCTGTCTGTCTGTCTGTCTATCTATCTATCTATCTATCTATCTATCTATCTATCTATTTATATGCCGCCCCTCTCCGAAGACTCGGGGCAGCTAACAGCAATCATAAAACACTGTACAGTAATAATCCAATACTAAAAACGATTAAAAACCCATTAATATAAAAAACCAAACATACATACAGACATACCATGCATAAAATTGTAAAGGCCTAGGGGGAAAGGGAATCTCAATTCCCCCATGCCTGGCGGCAGAGGTGGGTTTAAAGTAGCTTACAAAAGGCAAGGAGTTTGGGGGCAATTCTAATCTCTGGGGGGAGTTGGTTCCAGAGGGCTGGGGCCACCACAGAGAAGGCTCTTCCCCTGGGTCCTGCCAAGCAGCATTGTTTAGTCGACGGGACCTGGAGAAGGCCCACTCTGTGGGACCTAACTGGTCGCTGGGATTCATGCACCAGAAGGTGGTCCCTGAGATAATCTGGTCCGGTGCCATGAAGGGCTTTATAGGTCATAACCAACACTTTGAACTGTGACTGGAAACTGATCGGCAACCAATGCAGACTGCGGAGTGTTGGTGTGACATGGGCATATTTGGAAAAGCCCATGATTGTTCTCGCAGCTGCATTCTGCACTATCTGAAGTTTCCGAACACTTTTCAAAGGTAGCCCCATGTACAGAGCGTTACAGTAGTCGAGCCTCAAGGTGATGAGGGCATGAGTGACTGTGAGTAGTGACTCCCGGTCCAATTATGTTGAGAAACGTTCAAATTATTATGGCAATGCCCAAGATAGTTCCCTGTTGAAAAAGTCAACAATTCTGCTAAGTTCTGTCAGTGCAAAGACTCACCTATCTAACAGTATCTATTGTTTGCCCGTGTATTGTTGAAGTTGAAGCTGAAGTAATCGTTGATAGGTAAGACATTGTAGCAGACAATGTTGTGTACTGAACTTAATTCATACTGCATCTAATCGTATGTCATTGATCAACTCCCAGAAGATATTACGTAATGGAATGAGGTCACCTTGTATGGTGAGGTCTTTCCCCCAATACTTTGTTGTTGTGGTTAGCTCTGGCCCAGCTCCTGTCCCAAGGACTGTGGGTGTGGGGGAGACATCCACATGCTGCAGGCCTGTTTTGCCCCCGGTGGAATCTGATGATGAAGGCTCCTCTGACCAAGAAGATATGAGTGACAGGGAGAAGGAGAGTGTGGCAGACAGCTCAGACGGAGATCAATTATCTAGCTCCTCCTTGGATTCAGAACAAGAGTTAATGATACAGCCACACATGCGGAGAGTGATGCATAGGCAGCAACAACTGAGAGATTATTATCAAAGAAAATGAGGCCACCTGTGGTTGGGTTGACTGACTTGTTGTGTGCTGATTTTTCCCTGCTTTGAAACTAAACCAGAGCAAAGTGTGTTTCACTTTGTGAAAGAAGAAGGACTGTGAATTGCCTCACAGCTGCAAGCTAAGTATCACAAAACTGATAAGGGACTTGTACAAATTACCAGTTTGTTTGGAGACGAGTGCTCTTTGCTATATCAAAAGAGGGCTTGGTTTAAGTGAATTTTTATTATAAAGAACATTGTTTTGAATTTTCAAACGTGTGTGTGTCTGAAATTTGTACCTGTGAATTTTGGGGAGGATTCTACCAGAGAGCCCGACAGAACACTTTGTAATGACTGTTTAATTCAAAAGTTGTGTTTAGACAGGATACTAGTCTGCTTTTATTGTGAAATATTTTCACGACCAACAGGTGCTTTACCTTCTCCAAGTGCAGCAGCTCTCCACAAAACCACTTTTATTTATTTCATCACCTTTCTACCCCATCAGCGTTTGCCCAGGTTCGCCTGGTGCACCAGTTGCGGCCCTATTCGGACCGGGACTCATTGCTCACAGTCACTCATGCCCTCATCACCTCGAGGTTCGACTACTGTAATGCTCTCTACATGGGGCTACCTTTGAAAAGTGTTCGGAAACTTCAGATCGTGCAGAATGCAGCTGCGAGAGCAATCATGGGCTTCCCCAAATATGTCCATGTTTCACCATCACTCCGCAGTCTGCATTGGCTGCCGATCAATTTCCGGTCACAATTCAAAGTGTTGGTTATGACCTTTAAAGCCCTTCATGGCACTGGACCAGAATATCTCCGAGACCGCCTTCTGCCGCACGAATCCCAGCAACCGATTAGGTCCCACAGAGTGGGCCTTCTCCGGGTCCCGTCAACTAAACAATGTCGGTTGGCGGGCCCCAGGGGAAGAGCCTTCTCTTTGGCGGCCCCGACTCTCTGGAACCAACTCCCCCCGGAGATTAGAACTGCCCCTACTCTCCCTGCCTTCCGTAAACTCCTTAAAACCCACCTCTGCCGTCAGGCATGGGGGAACTGAAATACCTCCCCCGGGCATATACAATTTATGAATGGTATGTTTGTATGTATGTGTGTTTAGAAAATGGGGTCTTTTAAATATTTTTAAACAGTAATTTAGATTTGTTGTAAATTGTTTTTCACTTTGTTGTGAGCCGCCCTGAGTCTGCGGAGAGGGGCGGTATACAAATCTAAATAATAAATAAACAAATAAATGAATGAATGAATGAATGAATGAATGAATCAATCAATCAATCAATCAATCAATCAATCAGTCAAGGAATCCAGAGGCAGCTGACTTGGAAACTTGTGCTGGTACCCAACGCAGCCCACTTGAATGCTTGTGGCACAAGTCACTCAAAATCAAGTGATGTAAACACTTTTTTTTGAATAATTTTTTTTGAATTTTTTAAAAATGTAAGACAGACAAAACTAACAACATTTAACATGTATAGGAGCCACCATTGCTCCTCTTATTATAGGTCTTCCTAATACAAAGATAAAGTAATTCTATTTTAGATCTATACAGAAAAGTAAACTTATTGATGAAATATCTATTTGTATAGAATACTAATATGCAAAGAAAAATAAACCTAAAATTTCAAACATTTTCTATTGATTATATAATTATGGTTAAATAGTTAAACTCAGTTAATAGAAGTAGTGTTATTCATTGATTTTCACTGTAAGTTGTATTCAAAAATATACCTTTTACTGTTTCATACTTCGTTTTATTATCTTCAATAATCTTTTTTTCTCAAATTCCACCATTTATACACTTTTTCCCAAATTTTATAAAATTCAGATTCCACTTGATTATTTAACCTTCTCGTCATCCTATCCAATTCTGCACATTTCATAATGTGAATGATTAAGCAGCCATTAAACAAAGATGATAGATACCTACTGGTAAACATTTTAACTACTGCAAGAATAACATTCACCCAGTCTTGGAAATTGGATCAAACCACATTTACCCTAAATTTCCTAAACGAGGACCCGGATTGTGGGGGCAATATGCTGGCTCCGTTAAAAAGTGCTATTGCTAACATGTTGTAAGCCGCCCTGAGTCTTAAGGAGAAGGGCGGTATAAAAATCGAATAAATAAATAAATTTCATTAACAAAACTCATGAATGTTCTGAGCTGACCAAAATGACCCTCGAACTACAGGACAAAGAGGAATCCGAGTTCTATAAAGCGTGGGAAAAATGGTACATCTGGCTGAACAATATACAACGCCATCATGATCTTTTTACCCTTCACCCAAACAATTATCCCACAAACTTATAAAATAATATTAGGACTCATTGATAAAAGGATGAATAAATTCAAAACGACCGAACCTAAACTCTAACTCAAATTTAGCAACCTAAAATAATGCACTTGGGGAAAAGGAATCCTCAATCTGAGTATTGCATTGGCAGTTCTGTGTTAGCAAAAACTTCAGAAGAGAAGGATTTAGGGGTAAAAGTTAAAAGATCAAGAAGAAACAGAATACAGTATTATAAAGTCTGGGACAATGTTTACAATTGGTTAGAACAAAAGATTAAGGGGATAATAAATAATGGTTAATTAATGGATAACTATAGAGAACATTTAAATTGAACATTTGTTAAAGAGGTACTAGGTAAATAAGAGTATTGTTTCTTGAAATTTTATTTACATTTTTAAATTTTACTCTAAACAACTTCTGAAAAGAGCAGGGGGGATAAAAGCTGTTGTATATGTTTTATGTTTGTTTTTGTTTTGTCTCTGTCTAATTAAAAAAAACCAATGAACTAAAGTGTCACCATCAATGAGCTGTTGGACACTATTACTTGGCTTGTTGTCTGGATGATTCAGGGTGGGGAATTTGTGGTGGATGGGGTGCGTTTTGGGGATTGTGTCTGTTGCATCTGGTCTTTATGTGTTACGTGAATTTCCGTGTATGGTATACTGTATATACATACAATGACAATATGTATATGTATATATATACATACAATGACAGTATCTGTGTTAGCAAAAACGTCAGAAGAGAAGGATTTAGGGGTAGTGATTTCTGACAGTCTCAAAATAGGTGAGCAGTGCGGTCGGGCGGTAGGAAAAGCAAGTAGGATGCTTGGCTGCATAGCTAGAGGTATAACAAGCAGGAAGAGGGAGAATGTGATCCCCTTATATAGAGCGCTGGTGAAACCACATTTGGAGTACTGTGTTCAGTTCTGGAGACCTCACCTACAAAAAGATATTGACAAAATTGAACGGGTCCAAAGACGGGCTACAAGAATGGTGGAAGGTCTTAAGCATAAAACGTATCAGGAAAGACTTCATGAACTCCATCTGTATAGTCTGGAGGACAGAAAGGAAAGGGGGGACATGATCGAAACATTTAAATATGTTAAAGGGTTAAATAAGGCTCAGGAGGGAAGTGTTTTTAATAGGAAAGTGAACACAAGAACAAGGGGACACAATCTGAAGTTAGTTGGGGGAAAGATCAAAAGCAACATGAGAAAATATTATTTTACTGAAAGAGTAGTAGATCCTTGGAACAAACTTCCAGCAGATGTGGTTGGTAAATCTACAGTAAATGAATTTGAACATGCCTGGGATAAACATATATCCATTGTAAGATAAAATACAGGAAATAGTATAAGGGCAGACTAGATGGACCAGGAGGTCTTTTTCTGCTGTCAATTTTCTATGTTTCTATGTTTCTAAAACTTTCATCTATATTGATAGTAAAGATCTTAAAAGCTGTAGAGCAGTGTTTCCCAACCTTGGCCACTTGAAAATATTTGGACTTCAACTCCCAGAATTCCCTAGCCAGCGAATGCTGGCTGGGGAATTCTAGGAGTTGAAGTCCAGATATCTTCAAGTGGCCAAGGTTGGGAAACACTGCTGTAGAGTAATCGAGTGAACAGATAAGTTGACACTATTTACGACATTTGATAAATTTATAGATTTCCTTTTTTAATTTTTAATTTTTCCTCTTCTCTTTCCCTCCCCATTTTCTCTCTTTTGCTTTCTCTCTCTTTAGCTTTATTTTCTTCTATATATGTAAGTGTGTATTTTGATTTATAACTGTATACTCTAACTTCATATACATTTGTACCAATACTCACATAGTCCTTTTGCTTTATGTATCCCCTCCCCTATTTATTTTCAATAAAGATTATATTTTCTTTAAACAAACAAAATCAAGTGATGTGTGTATTAAACCAGCATGTTTATTATTATTTTAAAAGTGAAGACATCAGGGATCCCAAGATTAACTGAGAAAGTGTTTAAATAAGCATTTGATTCTATAGATTGCGATTGCTGCTGCTATATGGCATGAAAGGAAGGAAGGAAGGAAGGAAGGAAAATAGAGTGGAGGGAAGAGAAAGGAGGGAAGGAAAGAAGGAGGGTGGAGGGGAGAGAGGATGGGATGGAGAAAGGGAGAGAGGGAAGGGAAGGGAAGAAGAAAGGAAGGAAGGTTAGAAGAAGGAAGGAAGGTTAGAAGAAGGAAGGAAGGAAGGAAGGAAAATAGAGGGGAGGGAAGAGAAAGGAGGAAAGGAAAGAAGGAGGGTGGAAGGGAGAGAGGAGGGGATGGAGAAAGGGAGAGAGGGAAGGGAAGGGAAGAAGGAAGGAAGGAAGGTTAGAAGAAGGAAGGAAGGAAGGAAGGAAGGAAGGAAGGAAGGAAGGAAGGAACCACAGCCTCTTTAGAGCTTCCAGAAGATCTACTCCCCATGTTTCACAACAACTCTGGGCACCAACTTCAATATGATGGGCTTCTTTGTCTTGAATAATCCTTTGTCTTCCACCTCCAGGGGAATCTTCCCAAGTGACCAAAAGAAAGGGAGATAGAAAACATCAGAGGCATGGAATTAAACAGAGGTGGCCTACTATGTTTTACATACATGCCCTTTCCCACGTCTATGCAATGCCTTGGTTGCATTTTGTTCAACTCAAACACCACCACCATCACCACCACCCATGGTCTAGGGGATTCACTCTGCTGTGAGCACCAAAACTCTATTAAAACATAGAAGCAAAACCTAGGCATTGCAGAATCACACAACATGGACGAGGCTTCTCATCCTGGTAAGATGACCCTGTCTTTCCAAAGAGATCTTGCTTTCACATTCATCACCTTTTTGTGTCTTTGAACAAGACATTCATGTCAGATGGGGAATCGGTTGAGTAAACTCGATAGCCAATGAGGAGGAACCAGCTTCCAACCCAAGTTGTAAAACTCACCGGTGTTTCCTTGCAGGTTTGAAAGCGAAACCTTTGCAGCGTGACCACCAGGCCCATTTTCAGCACCAGGCGGGCGAAACGCATCGCGATGCAGTTCCTCGGACCGGCTCCGAAAGGGAGGAAGACATACGGGTCGAGGCTCTCTTTGTTCTCTTTGCTAAACCTATTTGCAAGTCAGAAAAGAATCACGGCTGAGTAAGGCTATTATTCCCAATAGTCTGTACATTTCTGTAGTTAGGATACCCCTTTGCTCCTTCACCCCTGGATAAACTGGCCAGACACGAATGAAGAAAGTTAAATATTTGCCGAGACAGATCATTGGAGTTCAGTGTCTAAACTGTTGTGGTGGAATGCAGCCTGGATTCCAAGAAGGAAGGGGCTGCATTTCAGAGGGGTAAGAGACTGAAATCTATACAGTTTGGTTGGTGGGGAGAGAATTAAGGCTGCCCTACTGTATCAATTCTCAGAGCATTTTAGGAGAAGAGTGGGCATAGCTGGGAAGGTGGTCATTACCCTGGAATAATTATGTCCCACAGTCTTAAGTTCAACCCCTTAAGCTTCATTCATCCTTATCTGGTGCCAATTTAAAACTTCAGCCAGTTTGATTTTTGGCTTGAGCAATAAATCTTCTGAATTTCAACATAGCATATGTTATGATTCACTGCCTCTGACAAGTATATTTTTAATGATGTAAAGGGTTACTTTAGTTTGGCAAGATTCTGTCTACAGGTGAGGAGACCTATTTAAAAGTAGCTTCTGCTTAATTCATTTGAACTTCTTGAGGACTTATGCCAAAGAATCCTGGAGTCTACTAGGACAGGGGTAGGCAAAGTTGGCTCTTCTGTGACATGTGGACTTCAAATCCCAGAATTCCTGAGCTAGCATGATTGGCTCTGGAATTCTGGGAGTTGAAGTCCACAAGTCATAGAAGAGCCAACTTTGCATCCACTAATTGGATGCTAGGTCATCCAATTAGTGACAGCTAATTCCTCACAACATACCTCTCAGGTCTGAACTCTTCGGGCTCAGGCCAATATTCGGGAATCCGGTGTAGGACATACACTGGAATCAAAACCACGGTCCCTTTTGGGATGGTCACTCCATGGATTTCCACGGTCTTTTTGCAAACTCTGTCAAGTCTTGTTCCCGGAGGGTAAAGGCGAAAAGTTTCATTCACCACCATATCTAGATATTCCATTTGATGGAGTGCGTCATAGGTGGGAGGGGTCTGCACAAAAAGCCCAAACAAGACAAAATAAAGGAATATGGTATTCTAGTATATAAGAAGTATGAAACAGTGTCTCAGTGGTGAGACACTGAGCTTGTCGATCAGACATTCAGCAGTTCAATGGTTCGAATCCCTAGCACCACATAATGGGGTGAGCTTCTGTTGCTTGTCTCAGCTTCTGCCAACCTAGCAACCCTTCCCTGGTGCAGAGCTGAAGGGATTGGCTACTATACCCTAGAGGATAATTCTCTGCCTTACAAGGCAAAGGTTGCAGGTTCAAGTCCCAGTGGGTATGGCTAGGTGATGAGGCCAAAATAAGGCCGAAATAGATCTATCCTAGTCTCCCTTAATTTTCAAATTCAGCCAAAGCATGTGACACACACATACACATACATATATAGAGCTGAAGGGATTGGATACTGTAGCCTAGAGGATAATTCTCTGCCTTACAAGGCAAAGGTTGCAGGTTCAAATCCCAGTGGGTATGGCTAGCTGATGAGGCCAAAATAAGGCCGAAATAGATCTATCCTAGTCTCCCTTAATTTTCAAATTCAGCAAAAAAAAACATATAGATAGATAGATAGATAGATAATGTTATATCCCCCTGCAAAAAAGGGTCTTACCTGATTGGGAAAAGTGTCATTGACCTCTTGGTACAATTTCTCTTGAATATCGGGATTGGTGGCCAGGCAATAAGACATGATGCTGAGGGAAGAACCGATGGTATCATAGCCACCCAAAATAAAAAAAATTGTCTGGGCCAGAATCTCTTTGTCTGTTAAAGCTGTTGGAGGAGAAAGGAAAGGACAGAAGAAGCTTGTGATCAAAGCCACGACATTCACTCTCATGGCACACCTACACAACAGCACGTATCTCAGATTGACTTGTGATCCAGAGGACAACTTTCAACATATCTCTCCCTCTAACTCCCTGCCTCTTTCTCTCTCTCCTTCCTTCCTTCCTTCCTTCCTTCCGAATAAAGTTTTTTTAAATCCCTAATCAAGGGGTAAAAATAATGTGCTGAAGCTGACCAGACTAAGGATGCGAGTCAGATGAAGAGGTCTCCATGAGTTTTGCCAAGGAGAGATTCTAACAGATTCTTTCCCTATTTTCCTCACCAAAAACTAAGATGCACCTTATACTCTGAAAAATATGATATATATTTTTTTTTCAAAAGCAAGTTCTGTAATTTTACCTTTCTCTGAATTTGGGTCTCTGGAGGCTGCTGCTTGAGCATCTATCATGAGCTGAAGAAAATCAACGCGGTTCTGGAAAGGTAGAGAGACCAAAAAGTGACATTAAGGAGATGCAACTATCAATGATGGGTGCATTGCAGTCTTACAAAGAATGTGAGGTGTGCTTTGTGCTCTCCGAGTTTGCTTGCTTTTTGCAGGTGTTTTATGACCCAACTAAAGAACATCATCAGTGCTAGAAGGGAGAGGGTTAGGAGGAGGAGCAGGAGGAAGAGGAGGAGGAGGAGAAGGACTGGAGTCCTTGGTGCTTCTTGACAATATCTTCTAGACAACATCAGAAGTGCTATTAGGGAGAAGTGTTTCATTATCATCATAGAGAAGGAAAAATCCATTGTGTATAAAATAGTTTAAGTTTTATTTTAACAAGATCAGTGTCTGCTGTTTTAGGTTCTGTTTTAACAAGATAAGTGTTTGCTGTTTTAACTTTTGTGATAAGAAGACAAGCGTCTGATGCTCTTGTGGAAGGGAACTGACCCGGGGTGGCGCAGCCGGTAGAGTGCTGTACTGCAGGCCACTGAAGCTGACCGTAGATCTTGAAGGTCAGCGGTTCAAATCTCATCACCGGCTCAAGGTTGACTCAGCCTTCCATCCTTCCGAGGTGGGTAAAATGAGGACCCAGATTGTGGGGGAAATATGCTGGTTCTATTAAAAAGTGCTATTGCTAACATGTTATAAGCCGCCCTGAGTCTAAAGAGAAGGGCGGCATAAAAATCGAATAAATAAATAAATAAATAATAAATAAACTCCTGCTGAAGTGTCTTTATTAAGTAAACTGTCCGATACTTGACATCCTCCAGGTTTCCAAAGCAAGTTGAAAATTAACTGTGACACTTGGAAGGCACAAACATACACCAAGCGCACGAGGGCTATGGAAGAAGAGCAAGCATGAGACACAAAGCCCAGACTGACCGTGTGGTCCTTCTTTTGGCGATCTTCTTTGATTTTCTTGATGACCTCGAGGAAGAAGTCTGTGGAAGACTTGGGGAATATGGTGAAGTTGAGCTTTTCCAACACTGGGATAAGGAATGGGAAAAGGGCTGGGGGGAGGTGTGGGGTGGGAGAAAAGCAAACAGGTTATTTGTGTGAACACAACCAAGCTGTAATACAGCAACAAGAAAAACCCTTAGGAAGCCTCCATGAGCTTTGTCAAGGAGAGATTCTAGCAAAATTGTAGTATGCGTGATGGTAACAATTATGATTGAAGCAGCCTAAAACTGATTCCGTCAGCAAATAAATAAATAAATGATGCTTAATAAAATCACCAGTTAGCGCAATAGCGACAGCCATAGCACCTAAACTTATATACTGCTTTACAGTGCTTTACAACCCTCTCTAAGCAGTTTATAGAGTCAGCTTTCTTGTCCCCAACAATCTGGGTCCTCGTTTTACCCACCTCAGAAGGGCGGAAGGCTGAGTCAACCTGGAGCCTGCTGAGATTTGAACTGCCAAATTGCAAGCAGCTGGCAGTCAACAAAAGTAGCTAGCCTGCAGTAGTGCGCTCTTATCATTGTGCCACCAAGACTCATGAATAGCTTTCTTCTACCCAACAGATTCCTAAATTACTATCCCCACTACTAACAACTAACACAGTAGCCAATGAAAATCTTGGTTGATGCTGATTTAGGGTAAATATATTGGGTATGTCAAATTTAATGAAAAGAAGGATTAGGCGAGACATGATAGCAGTGTTCCAATATCTCAGGAATTGCCACAAAGAAGAAGGAATCAGGCTATTTTCCAAAGCACCTGAGGGTAGGACAAGAAGCAACGGGTGGAAACTAATCAAGGAGAGAAGCAACTTAGAACTAAGGATAAAATTCCTGACAGTTAGAACAATTGATCAGTGGAATGGCTCGCCTCCAGAAGTTGTGAATGCTCCAACACTGGAAGTTTTTAAGAAGACATTGGATAACCATCTGTCTGATGATAGTGTGGCATCTCCTGCCCAAGCAGCCAGTTGGACTAGAAGACCTTAAAGGTCCTTTGAGTAAATAGCTTGAATCATCCTAATAATTTTTTCTCAAAATTTCATATTTCCAAATTTATTAATATAGAATTCCCAATTTAAACTATCAAATGCCTTTTGTGCATTGAGGAATATGAATGCTGCAGGTTTTCCTGGGTTTAGCTCATAATACCCTAATAAATCCATTATTTCTTATATTGTTTACAATATGTCTCTGGGAGAACACCATTCTGGTCCAGATGAATAGCCCTAATGAATTTTTTTTTAACCTTTCCACCATAACTGTTGTGTATATTTTATAGCCAGCACTTAGCAGCAAGATTGGCCTATAGTTTTGGATCTTCTGTCTCTCTTCTCCTTTAGAGACTCTGTCTATGATTTTTTTCTCCTCTTTTCAACTAATGTTTATAGAAAGATTTAAAAAAAAGAAAAGTAGAAGAAGTTATGAGAATTTTACAAAAGTATCATCTGAATCCTCCATAAAAATGTCAAGTACGACGGGTGGCCTATTTGGCCTACAAAGATACTTTACCAGACAAGATTGTAAGAGGGCCAAGGAAGCTAAAGTTGATGAATTTCTTCATTTGCACAACAATCGGATCATTGGGATGGTTGAGGGAATCAATGTTGACACTGAATGAACAGCTGGTTACCACATCCAAGGTGTAGGCTGCAAAGACCCTGGAAGGAATGAAGAAGAAGCATAGTGTAGAGGTTCAACCATTGGAAGCCACTTCATTATACATTCAACAGATGATCTCAGGGAATCCTTAACGGTTGCAGGAGGGATTCCATGTACTGTATTATGGAAAATGTGAATCCACTTTTATACATTTGGATTACAAATTCACCCTTTCTAAATTTCTGTTGGAAAAGGAATGCTTCCTAGCCAATCTCACAGATATTACTCACAGCTTCATATCTAGGGTTTCCTCATTCTCCAATTTCTTCTGAATGTTCTTCTCCAAGATTTTATTATAATGGTTGATGATGGGCATCATCTGAAAGGAAGACCAGTGGACAAGATGCTGAAGACACTTTGTAGAACGAAAGCAACAAGTCAGCTCAGACAGCCATTTTCACTACTTCAACCAAATGATTTGCTTGTCTGGTGAAATTGCCAAATCTCAACCAACAAATGCTCTGTCCTACACATTGGCAAAAAGAATCGGAACACCAAATACAGGCTGAATAAACAAGACTTTACAGACGACCCTCACTCCGTCAAAGACGTTGGAATACTCATATCAAATGACCTAAGTGCCAAAGCCCACTGCAACAACATCACCAAAAAGACTTCAAGAGTTGTTAACTTTATCCTACATAGCTTCTGCTCTGGCAATCTCACGCTACTAACCAGAGCATGCAAAACTTTTGCCAGACCAATCCTTGAATACAGCTCATCTGTCTGGAACCCACACCGCATTTCGGACATAAACACTCTAGAAAATGTCCAGAGATACGTCACTAAAAGAGCACTCCAGTCCTCCCCTCACAACAGAATACCCTATGCAACTAGATTTTCAATCCTAGGTTTACAAAGCTTAGAACTAAACACCTTAAACATGATCTAAGCATAGCCCATAAAATCATATGCTACAACATCCTTCCTGTCAACGACTACCTCAGATTCAACCACAACAACACACGAGCTCACAATAGATACAAACTTAAAGTAAACCGCCCTAAACTCAACTGTAGGAAATACTACTTTAGTAACCGGGTAGTTGATGCATGGAACTCACTACCGGACTCTGTAGTATCATCACCTAACCCCCAAAACTTTACCCTTAGACTATCTATGGTTGACCTCTGCCAATTCTTAAGAGGTCAGTAAGGGGCGTGCAAAAGTGCACCAGTGTGCCTTCCGTCCCCTGTCCTAATGTTTTTTACTAGTATCATGTATATGAATATTATTGTATCTTTGCATACCACCAATATGCACTTGATGAAACAAATTAAAAAATGAAATAGATCCCATTCATTGAAGATCATGGATCATAGCAACATACAAAAGTTGGCTGGTTATAAAATTCCACTAAGATTGATGAAGATGAGCAGAGCTCAGCTGATTTTCTTAGAAATTGCAAAGCTCCATCATTCAAAAGTTAATAGCAAACCTATGCTAACCAGGTTTTTCCTCTCCAATTCTGGAAATAATTACTTCTAATTGAATGAATTGTAGCTGAAATAAAATAGCACTCATGAAAACCTTTTCCCATCTGACGTTCTCTTGCCCTGATAGTCAGATAAAGAGAGTTGGAACCCCAGTTCATCCACAAGGCTCAAAGTTACTTTGATACAGGAAAGGTGGAATAGCCAAACGGTTCGTATACCTACTCCAAGGTGGGCTGGAATTTCTTAGAAAGTGTTGTGATTCAGCCTGAGGCTCCTCAGGGACCGGCTGGATCTCTGCCGGATCCATGCCCAGAGGAGGAGGACAGTGAACAGGAGGGGGAGGACCAGGCAGACGGGGGAGAGGAACGTCAGGAAGAGGAGGAGGGAGAGCAGCCTGAGACCCCCGGGGGGGGGGGGCTCTCCCCAGCTAGTAGCCTGGATTCATTGGATGAAGAATCCATCCCTGAATTGGCAACAGCTGGGTTTGGGTGTGGTTCTCCTCAGCAGGGTTGAAAAGGCAGGCCCGCCCTTACAGTCTTGTGGAGTGTTATCAACTGGGAGTCCTGTGACCTTGCTTCGATCCTCGGCGTCTCTGATCTTGGCTTGTGGCCTAGAAGTCTGGAAGACTTGGGGGAGGCGTGGGTTTTATTATCTCCAGCGTTGTTTTTGCCAGCAAGAATCCTGTTTTATTGCCTGGCCTTCGTGAAACCTCTGTGAAGCTTCAGAGTGTTCCTGTCTGTAAGAACAGTTTTTGTTACCTGTGTTTGCTTTCAATTATATAAACTGCCTTTGCTTTTTACCAGTGTGTC
>NC_091958.1:53973787-54078787 GCF_031021105.1 Erythrolamprus reginae
ATAGATGGACAAATATAAAACTTGTCTAGGGCAGCGATGATTTAGCCCTGTCTGCTCGTGTAAGTAATGCAACACCTTAATTACCGTTGATTCCAAGAAGCAAGGCAGCCATTCATAAGGCTCAATAATTTACAAACCAATTCCCAGGAGGCACAGCTCTACATTATTCATAACTTTGCATCCAATTCTCTCCTAACGTGGAAGAATCCCTCCTGGAGAAGAGTCTCTCTCACACACACACACCCTTCTTCCAGATCTGCACTGATCCTTTGCCGCAGGTTAATCAAACCGAGGAAAGGTTTTCACCTAATTAGCAAGGCTATAAACCTTGTTCGTTGGCAGGCTAACGCATCTCTTGTAGAAAAACAGAATGACCTCAAGAGGCTGGCTAGGAAGATAATCGGTGGCCTTGGGGAAAATAAGATGATATAAAATGAAGGTTTAGGAAAGGAGATTCGAAGGAACCGGATATCCCTCTAGTCTAAATTTGCAGAAGCGAATTTAGGGTCACTTCTGTAAATATCTGAAAATTTATGCGTTTAAGAACACAAACAACTTTTGTTGTCTGTTGCCACAGGGGACACGAGTCCATTGAATGGGCTTTGAGGTTGCAGAGAATGAATCCTAGGAGAAACATCTCTGGAGGAAGATGTTTAGCAATGGAGGTAGTCCCCGACTTACGACTGTAATTAAGGATCAGAATTTCCACCGCTAAGCAAGGTGGTGATTAAATGAATAGAAACATAGATGGCAGAAAAAGACCTCATGGTCCATCTAGTCTGCCCTTATACCATTGTATTTTATCTTAGGATGGATCTATGTTTATCCCAGGCAGGTTTAAATTCAGTTCCTGTGGATTTACCAACCACGTCTGCTGGAAGGTTGTTCCAAGCATCTACTACTCTTTCCGTCAAATAATATTTCCTCATGTTACTTCTAATCTTTCCCCCAACTAACCTCAGATTGTGCCCCCTTATCCTTGTGTTTGCTTTCCTATTAAAAACACTTCTCTCGTGAACCTTATTTAACCCTTTAACATATTTAAGTCTTCGGAGAGGGGCGGCATACAAATCTAATACATTATTAAATTATTATTATTATTAAATGTTTCGATCATCTCCCCCCTTTCCCTTCTGTCCTCCAGACTATACAGATTGAGTTCATTGAGTCTTTCCTGATAAGTTTTATACTTATTATGATAACTTATTATGCTGATAACGTATTATGCTGTTAAGTTTTACGATAAGTTTTATGCTCTCTTGCCACTTATGGTTGGGGGTCACCACAACATGAGGAATGGCATTAGAAAGGTTGAGAACCAACATACCTCCCAGAGACCAATAAGAACACACAGAGTTGGCCTTCTGCAGGTCCCATCGACTAAACAATGCAGGCTGACAGGGCTGTGGGGCAGGGCCTTCTCTGTGGCTGCCCTGGCTCTATGGAACCAACTAACCCCCCCAATGTCCATACTGCTCCCACCCTGCTGGCCTTCCATAAGGCCACGAAGACCTTGCTCTGCCGGCAGGCCTGCGGGACCATGAATTGTACATCTTTCATGGCCAAGCTGTATGAATGGTGTGTATAATTAATAATAATAATAATAATAATAATAATAATAATAATTTTTTATTTTTTATTTTTTATTTTTTATTTTTTATTTTTTATTTTTTATTTTTTATTTTTCATTTTTATTTATTTATTTATTTATTTATTTATTTATTTATTTATTTATTTATTTATTTATTTATTTATTTATTTATTTATTTATTTATTTATTTATTTATTTATTTATATGCCGCCCCTCTCCAGAGACTCGGGGCGGCTAACAGCAATAATAATAATGATAATAATAATAATGATAATAATAATAATAATAATAATAATAATAATAATAATTGTATGCTGCCCCTCTCCAAGGACTCGGAGCGGCTCACAACAAGCAAAAACATCATATATAAATAAATCCAATATTAAAACAGTTTTAAAAACCCTTATTAAAAATGCAGGCAATTATGTCTCTTTTTATAATAAATGGGTTTTATTACGGGGGTTTAGTTTTGGATATTATATTCGACTTCTTTTATTGCTTGTTACCTTTTTGTATTGGTATTCCTATTTTGTAAAACGCCCTGAGTCCTTTGCGATTGGGTGGCATAAAAGTCGAATAAATCAATCGCGCTCAATTTCATGACCCCTTTTTTTTTTTGGTGCCATGGCTGTTGAAGGAAATCCCTGCAATTATCAAGCTAATCACTTAATTGGCATGTTAAGCCAATTAATCCAGCTTCCCTCGTTGACTTTGAAAATGATATATCACAAGATCCGGGGATGCTACAACCATTGTAAATAGATTTCAAAGATATTTCACCAGAAGAGCCCTTCACTCCTCCACTCGAAACAGAATATCCTATGAAAATAGACTAGCAATCCTGGGCCTAGAAAGCCTAGAACTACGGCGCCTAAAACACGATTTGAGTATTGCCCACAAGATCATATGTTGCAACGCCCTACCAGTCAATAACTACTTCAGCTTCAACCGCAACAACACAAGAGCATGCAACAGATTCAAACTTAATACGAACCGCTCCAAACTTGACTGTAAAAAATATTATTTCAACAATCGAGTTATCGAAGTGTGGAACTCACTACCGGACTCAATTGTGTCAACCCCTAACCCCCAACACTTCTCCCTTAGACTCTCCACGATTGACCTCTCCAGGTTCCTAAAAGGCCAGTAAGGGGCGTACATAAGTACACTGGTGTGTCTTTCGTCCCCTGTCCAATTGTCTTTCCTTTATCTCATATATCATGTATATTTTCTTCCTTTCATATATCTTCTCCTCTAAGTTCACTGTACCCTTATATATATTACTACATGTCTATTTTTCTTCCTATGTATTTGTGTATTGGACAAATGAATAAATGAATAAAATAAGAATAAATAAATAAAAATAGGTTTATTATTAATTTGGCTTCTATGCGGCCCAATCCCGAAGGATTGATGCTGGTTGCCAAGCACCCAAATTTTGATCAGGGGACCGGGGAGATGCTGTGATGCAGGCGGTAGGTTCTAACTTGCCTCACCACCAGCTTGCTCCCTCCTTGGCTGCGCGGCCGCGCAGTTGCGCACACAAATACAAAGTGCTGAAAATTCGCAAAAAATCCCACCTTACTCCCCCAAAAAATTCCAAAACAAGATGGTGGCACATGCGCAATGCTGGAAACTCAACTTCTGCACATGTGTAGAAGAAGAAAAACCCAGCAAAAATCCCCCCCAAAAAGGCAGTGTCCGTGGATCAGCACCAACAGAACCACTTTTGTGATGACATCACCAGCAGTTTGGTACCGGTTCTATAGAACTGGTGCGAACTGGGCGGAACCCACCTCTGCTGTGATGGTCGTACATCACTTTTTTCCAGTGTTGTCATAACTTCCAATGGTTGTTAAATGAATGTTTGTAAGTCAAGGACTACTTGTAGTTCAATAGGGGCCTGTCTGTAATCAGAAATCCTCAAACAAATTTATTTTATTCATTTATTAATTGGATTTGTATGTCACCCTTCTCTGAGGACTCGGGGTGGCTCACAACATATCAAAACAATATACATATCTAAAAAATCCAATTAATGTAGCTAAAAAACTTTAAAAACTCTAGTAACATTTCAAATAATTCATTCCCATCACACCGCAAGACATACTACACTCGTCGGTCAGGGGGCTTAGGGTCTAATGGTTCCAAGCCTGGCGGCACAGATAGGTCTTTAAACTTTTACGGAAGGCGAGGAGAGTGGGGGCAGTGCAAATTTCTGGGGGGGGGAGCTGATTCTAGAGAAACGGGGCCACCACAGAGAAGGCTCTTCCTCTAGGTCCTTCCAAGCGACATTGTCTATTTGACGGGATCTGGAGAAGGCCGACTCTGTGGGATCTAACCAGTCGCTGGGACTCACGCTGGAGATATGATTTTCAGCAGAGATCTTGCTCTGGATCAACTGCCTCACGCAACAAATAGTTGACTACCCGATGTATGCCTGTGTGACACTGGGAAAGACTAATGGCTCTACTTACTGTCTTCGTGAGTCTGCAGTAGCTGTGGCGGGCTGGGTGGCCCATCGCCCGGGGTGGTGAAGCAAAGGATCGAGGTGTAGTAAGCCGTAAATTTCTTCAGGTTGGTTATGTATCCTCTATGGACGCCATGAAAATCCGGAGGAATGGTGACGGCGGTCTTAACATCTGGAGCATCAACTGGCCATGCCAAGAGCTAGAAGGTGGAGGAATGGTGGAATAAGAAGAGATGACATTCTTATATTTAATATTTTTATTGATTTTTTAAAAAATATGAACACACACGCAACATAAAACAGGTGCTTTGTGAATAGTGCCCACCACTAGAGAAGCATTCACACCCCACCATCAGATCGGGGGTGTTTCTTGTATATACCATGTTAGTACAAGGTACATGGGTGTTAGGGTTTGCCATTGTAAACTACCTATAGTAGTCTCTTGTATTTTCACTTTAAATATTTTGGGCTGATTCACCATAAGAGGGCATCAGTACTCCTTCCCTCAATGATGCTTTAATACTCATTCATTTTTGCTTTGCCTTGAGGGGGGAGTGTATTTGCTTAGTGCTTATTACATTGTATGGCTTAGTACTTGTTATGGATTGTTTCTGGTTTGTATATATGTAAGTAGTACTTGTTAAGCATAACTAAGTCTGTGTCTTTATTTCTTTGGCTTTACCACACATCCACACTCTGCTCAGTGTATGTCAAAGGTCTCCTAGCCTAGCTCTGCCGAGACATACCAACATACCATTTTAACTCAAGAGCAAAGTATCTGTTTACATATTATAGAGTGATTCCAATTTATTCCTTGTAGCTTGGTCTCGGATTCTACTTGCCATATATTGTCTTACCTTGTCCCATCATCCCATAAGGTGTCGCAAATCAGTTTCATTAACTGAATTCATCCTTTTATCCATAATCTCAAATTGAATGTGGTCCACCATGTACCGGTAACAATTTTGCATTGTCCATTTTGCCTTGATATTTGAAAAGTGTTCGGAAACTTCAGATCGTGCAGAATGCAGCTGCGAGAGCAGTCATGGGCTTCCCCAGGAATGCCCATGTTACACCAACACTCTGCAGTCTGCATTGGTTGCCGATCAGTTTCCGGTCACAATTCAAAGTGTTGGTTATGACCTATAAAGCCCTTCATGGCATCGGACCAGAATATCTCCGAGACCGCCTTCTGCCGCACGAATCCCAGCGACCGATTAGGTCCCACAGAGTGGGCCTTCTCCGGGTCCCGTCAACTAAACAATGTCGGTTGGCGGGCCCCAGGGGAAGAGCCTTCTCTGTGGCGGCCCTGACTCTCTGGAACCAGCTCCCCCCAAAGATTAGAACTGCCCCTACCCTCCTTGCCTTTCGTAAACTTCTCAAAACCCACCTTTGTCGTCAGGCATGGGGGGAACTGAGATATTTCCCCCGGGCCCATATAATTTATGTATGGTATGTTTATATGTATGTCTTTTTAATAATGGGGTTTTTAAATATTTTAAATTGTAAATTATTAGATTTGTCATGAACTGTTTTATTGTATTGTGAGCCGTCCCGAGTCTACGGAGAGGGGCGGCATACAAATCTAATAAATAAATTAAATAAATTAATTAATTAACCCTGCCTCGTAAGAACAGCTCCCTCCATTTCTCGGATACCTGGAGTAAAAATCTCTCTTGTTCGCCTCTGGATTAAAATCTCTTCCACGGGGAATTCTATCAAGCTACTTAATAAGCTTGCTCCAAGACACGATGAACTACCATTGGCAGATTTACAAAGAACGGAAGACAAATGGGAGCTGGGCTGCCCACAACCCACTTTGATTTAACGGTGATTGATCTGTTTTTCCTTCACTGTGTTGTCTGCAACTGGGCCAGGCCACCGAGAGGACCTGCAGTGGACAAATCTGGACAGAGAAACACCATCTCTCGCAACCACAACACTAGGCTTGTGACCAAAATGTGATGCCCTCCAGGTTGCAAGCTTCTCAGCTAAGCATGCAAAGGGTAGCTTAATCCATTGGGGCAGGTGTAGTCCTACCTTGGTGACTTTAAAGCCTGTGGGCTTGAACTCCCAAGCTAGAAACCGGGTGATGGTGAGTTTAAGTTCTGCTTTAGGCATGAAAGGTAACTGGGTGACTTTGGGCCAATCACCAGGAGATGGTGAGTTATAGTCCTGCTTTAGACATGAAAGTCAGCTGGGTGACTTTGGGCCAATCACCAGGAGATGGTGAGTTATAGTCCTGCTTTAGACATGAAAGTCAGCTGGGTGACTTTGGGCCAATCACCAGGAGATGGTGAGTTATAGTCCTGCTTTAGACATGAAAGTCAGCTGGGTGACTTTGGGCCAATCACCAGGAGATGGTGAGTTATAGTCCTGCTTTAGACATGAAAGGTAACTGGGTGACTTTGGGCCAATCACCAGGAGATGGTGAGTTATAGTCCTGCTTTAGACATGAAAGTCAGCTGGGTGACTTTGGGCCAATCACCAGGAGATGGTGAGTTATAGTCCTGCTTTAGACATGAAAGGTAACTGGGTGAATTTGGGCCAATCACCAGGAGACGGTGAGTTATAGTCCTGCTTTAGACATGAAAGGTAACTGGGTGACTTTGGGCCAATCACCAGGAGACGGTGAGTTATAGTCCTGCTTTAGGCATGAAAGGTAACTGGGTGACTTTGGGCCAATCACCAGGAGACGGTGAGTTATAGTCCTGCTTTAGGCATGAAAGGTAACTGGGTGACTTTGGGCCAATCACCAGGAGACGGTGAGTTATAGTCCTGCTTTAGACATGAAAGGGAACTGGGTGACTTTGGGCCAATCACCAGGAGATGGTGAGTTATAGTCCTGCGTTAGGCATGAAAGGTAACTGGGTGACTTTGGGCCAATCACCAGGAGACGGTGAGTTATAGTCCTGCTTTAGGCATGAAAGGTAACTGGGTGACTTTGGGCCAATCACCAGGAGACGGTGAGTTATAGTCTTGCTTTAGGCATGAAAGGTAACTGGGTGACTTTGGGCCAATCACCAGGAGACAGTGAGTTCTAGTCCTGCTTTAGACATGAAAGACAATTGGGTGATTTGGGCCAATCACCAGGAGATGGTGAGTTATAGTCCTGCGTTAGGCATGAAAGGTAACTGGGTGACTTTGGGCCAATCACCAGGAGACGGTGAGTCATAGTCCTGCTTTAGGCATGAAAGGTAACTGGGTGACTTTGGGCCAATCACCAGGAGACAGTGAGTTCTAGTCCTGCTTTAGACATGAAAGACAATTGGGTGATTTGGGGGCCAATCACCAGGAGATGATGAGTTATAGTCCTGCTTTAGGCATGAAAGGTAACTGGGTGACTTTTGGCCAATCACCAGGAGACAGTGAATTATAGTCCTGCTTTAGACATGAAAGTCAGCTGGGTGACTTTGGGCCAATCCCCAGGAGACAGTGAGTTCTAGTCCCGCCTTAGACATGAAATACAATTGGGTGACTTTGGGCCAATCACCAGGAGACAATGAGTTCTAGTCCCGCCTTAGACAGGAAAGACGATTGGGTGACTTTGTACCGATCCTTCTCTTTCAGCCCAAACTACCTCACCAGGTTGTTGTGGTGGGGAAAATCGGAGGAGGAAGGCGGTTTGGATATGATTTTTTTTTGCCTTGCGTTGTTTATAAAAATGACAAGGTGGGATAGAAATAAATAAATAAGAACTTCCAGAAGCGAAACAAAACAACCCCGTTCTCCAATTCATTATGGGAGAGAGAGGGAGGGAGCGGTGCTCAGTTTAAGCAAAATTATACCTATAAAACAGACTGAAAATGCAGCAATGGGTCACCGTCGGGCTTTTTACATTTTCTTTTGAGTGGAACAGCCGATGCTTCCATAAAAGGAAGCTGAGTGCGTTTGCCAGGAAAGACACACAATGAGTGACACCAAGCAGGCAAGGAAATGCACAAAATGTGGCAATTTATAAATCATTACGCAAATTATGTGCTACATAAAAATATGATAGAAATGTCCTCCCTACAACTGTCCCTATTATAGTGTTGTCGTGTTGTTTTTTTTAAAAAAACAGACTGTGAAATAAATACGATCTGCCCAGCTGCTTCAGACATTAAAAAAAGAAGATGAAAAGAGAAGGAAAGAGAAGGGGGGGAAATAAAATGAATGAATGAAAGAAAGAGAGAGAGAGAGAGAAAGGAAGAAAGAAAGGAAGGAAGGAAGGAAGGAAAGAAAGAAAGAAAGAAAGAAAGAAAGAAAGAAAGAAAGAATCTGCCCAGCTGCTTCAGACATTAAAAAAAGAAGATGAAAAGACAAGGAAAGAGAAGGGGAAAAAATAAAATGAATGAAAGAAAGAGAGAGAGAGAAAGGAAAGAAGGAAGAAAGAAAGAAAGAAAGAAAGAAAGAAAGAATCTGCCCAGCTGCTTCAGACATTAAAAAAAGAAGATGAAAAGACAAGGAAAGAGAAGGGGAAAAAATAAAATGAATGAATAAATAAATGAAAGAAAGAGAGAGAGAGAGAGAAAGAAAGAAAGAAAGAAAGAAAGAAAGAAAGAAAGAAAGAAAGAATCTGCCCAGCTGCTTCAGACATTAAAAAAAGAAGATGAAAAGACAAGGAAAGAGAAGGGGAAAAAATAAAATGAATGAACGAAAGAGAGAGAGAGAGAAAGAAAGAAAGGAAGGGAGGAAAATAAGGAAGGAAGGAAGAAAGAAAGAAAGAAAGAAAGAATCTTGACAGTTAAAAGATTTCAGTCGCTCTTGACAAGTGAAAATCAACCTGTGTACATTTTGCTTTGTAGGTTTTCCAAGAGAAATGCCATTTAAACAACAACTGAATATAAAAAGCAACTTCTGGAAACAGCCTAATGAGATAGGAAAATTCAGACATTTTGGGGTTTGGTTTTTCTTTTTCTTTTTCTAAAAGAGATCAGTGCTAATAACTGAAACAGGGAGGGGTCTTTTATTCAGATAAAGGACTGAGTTTCTTGTTATCCACCCAGCCTCATTTCAAAGCCAGGAAATCCTCGACTTACGACTGTTCATTTAGTGACGGTTCAAAGTTACAACAGCATTGAAAAAAGGTGACCCATGGCTGTTTTCCACACCTCTGACTGCGGCAGCACCTCCATGGTCGTATGATCAAAGTTAAAAAGCTTGGCAACTGGCATGTACTTATTGCAGTGTCCCCGGGTCACATGATCGCCTTTTGCTACCTTCTGACTAGCAAAGCCAGAATTTACTTTACCACCGGGTTATTAACTTAACAACTGCAGGGATTTGTTTAACAAACGTGAAAAATGGATCGCTCATTTTCCCCGAACCTCAGAAGGATGGAAGGCTGGTCGGGATCGAACTCTTGGCAGTGGTCAGACTCAGCCTGCAATACTGCACATGAATCCACTGTGCTACCATGGGAGGATCAGTTGTAAGGCACTTTTTTCAACAATGCGGTAACTCTGAATGTTTGCTAAATGCATGGCTGTAAGTTGAGCACTAGAGCAGGTTTTAACCATTAGTTTATGCTGATGGTAACTGGGTTGTTGCTGTTGTTTTTTAAAATCATTTGGGAAATCTTTATCTCATAGTTTTATGCGTTGAAGGCTGTAAGCCACTTGGAGTTGCTTTGAAATGAGACGGGTGGAAAATAAATTAAACAAACAAACAAGTTTGGCATTGAACGTGGGCCAAGACCCCTGTTTGGCTCTTTCCTTCCTGAGTTCCAATGGAACCTGCTCTAACATGGATTCATCCAAACTTGGAATATTCATGAACTGGGAGAACCCCTGTTAACAAAGTCAGCCAATGAATAGGAGAAGAGCCTTCTCTGTGGCGGCCCCGACCCTCTGGAACCAGCTCCCCCCAGAGATTAGAACTGCCCCCACCCTCCTTGCCTTTCGTAAAGTTCTTAAGACCCATCTCTGCCGTCAGGCATAGGGGAACTGAGACTTCTCCCCCGGGCCTATACAGTTTATACATGGTATGTTTGTGTGTATGTTTGCTTTTAATAATGGGGGTTTTAGTGTTTTTTAAAATTATTAGATTTGTTCTTATATTGTCTTTGTTATTGTTGTGAGCCACCCCGAGTCTACGGAGAGAGGCGGCATACAAATCTAATTAATAAATAATAATAATAATAATAATAATAATAATAATAATAATAATAGGCATAGCAACTCAGTCAGTCAATGGAAGCTAACCACTTCTGAGTCTGTGCAGAGAATCGAAACTGAAAAGCTTAAGGCTGGGCGTGGCTCAGTCTCCACTCTCTGCTCTTCCACTCTGAACTCTGCTGAAATGAAACTAACTGTTCTCTTTTGTCTGCAAAGGCTTGAAGAAGAACTCTGCTAATGGTGCTGTAAGTTCATCCGTTATCATGTTTATAAAGAAGATTTTGAACCCATCTGAACCAGTCACGTGTGCGTGCTTCTGGTTTTGAATTTCGCAACAAACTTTAATAACAAACCTTGTATCCTTGGTTGATCCCGTTGATGAACTGTTGCGGAGGTGGGTTCCAGAAGAACTGGATGGTGGTGGAGTTGACCGCTTCTGCTTGGACGTTCTGAGGGGGTGCGGTGGGCACTGCACAAATCCAGGTGACCGTGCAAAACGACAGGTGGATGGGCAGGCGAGAAACGGAGGAGAAGGAAGTCCATAAAAGAAAAAAGAAGAGGGGAAAAAAACCTAAGACCTTGCTGGTCACACAGAATTCAAAGGTTGTTAACGCTGGTGTGGAAAAAGAGACAGGTGATTTATGTCTCTGATATTGGGAGAGAGGGGGACGCTGACTTTTTTTTTTTTTAAAAAAAGAAACTTAATTGGGTGATTTTTCATTTTCCAGGGATCCCTCCTCAAAGGGAGCAAGAGATGGAATGGTTCTTGGGCCGCTGTTTTTCGACCGCCAAGCTTTTTCCCCAAGACAGAATTGCTAATAATGATGGGTGAAGCCTTTCTCTTAATTATCCCAGGGGAAAAACAGAAAGAAAGAAAATTTCACAACGTAAATGAATGGTTGTGCTTTCCTTGGTTTAATAAGAATGGCAGGAGAAAAACATTGGGGAAGGGGAAAAAAGATGTTGAGACAGCATCTTATGGGAGAAAGGTCCAGTCCTACAATAAAGTAGGTTCCCGTTTATTGGGGGAATGAAGTCTTTGCTTTCTGTTATTCTGGTCAGTGGGGATAAATGCTCTCTACATGGGGCTACCTTTGAAAAGTGTTCGGAAACTCCAGATCGTGCATAATGCAGCTGCGAGAACAATCATGGGCTTCCCTAAATATGCCCATGTCACACCAACACTCTGCAGTCTGCATTGGTTGCCGATCAGTTTCCGATCACAATTCAAAGTGTTGGTTATGACCTATAAAGCCCTTCATGGCATCGGACCAGAATATCTCCAGGACCGCCTTCTGCCACACGAATCCCAGCGACCGATTAGGTCCCACAGAGTTGGCCTTCTCCGGGTCCCGTCGACTAAACAATGCCATTTGGCGGGACCCAGGGGAAGAGCCTTCTCTGTGGCGGCCCTGACTCTCTGGAACCAGCTCCCCCCAGAGATTAGAACTGCCCCCACCCTCCTCGCCTTTCGTAAACTCCTTAAAACCCACCTTTGCTGTCAGTTTATGTATGGTATGCTTGTGTGTATGTTTGCTTTTAATAATGGGGCTTTTAGTGTTTCTTTTAAATTATTAGATTTGTTATATATCGTTTATTATTGCTGTGAGCCGCCCCGAGTCTACGGAGAGGGGCGGCATACAAATCTAATAAATAAATAAATAAATAAATGAGGGTGTGCAGATTATAGAACAAAGGACACCATTTTAAAGGAAGAGGTGTGCTAAATTCAGGCTGTTGGACATCTGGAATTGCATTTCAGATAGCTCTCCATTTGCAAACTAAATATTTATAACAGAAGGATGAAAGCATAAAGAACAGGCAGAGCCTGGAGGTGGAGTGAAGCAACTCATCAGCCTGGAATTGTTACGTTCCCACAAATGTTCTAAATCGACCCCTCTTGAATTCCGTCGACTCTCATCTAAGGCCAATGTACATTTACTGAATCTTTGGGGGTCTTTTAAAAGAATATCCTGAATACAGTGGTCCACTATCAAGGAATGGACCCTCCCTAAATTATACTGCTCAAAAAAAAATAAAGGGAACACATAAACAACACACTATAACTCCAAGTAAATCAAATTTCTGTGAAATCAAACTGTCCACTTGGGAAGCAATCAATTTCGCATGTTGTCAGCACATTCAACTTTGCACAGAACAAAGTATTCAATGAGAATATTTCATTCATTCAGGTCTAGGGTGTATTCTTTGAGTGTTCCCTTTATTTATTTATTTTGAGCAGTGTAGTTCTTAGTTGTCAGGCTAAGAATCAGGGCCTTACATTAAGCTCCATTTAAGGGAACTTATTGCTCACGTCTATACACAAGAATCGAGTTAACTAATGTGTGGCATTAAATTTATTTATTTATTTATTTATTTATTTATTTATCTATCTATCTATCTATCCATCCATCCATCCATCCATCCATCCATTTATTTATTTATTGGATTTGTATGCCACCCCTCTCCGTGGACTCGGGGCGGCATTAGATGAGAGTCGAGAGAATTCAAGAGGGGTTGGATTTAGAACATTTGTGGCAACATAACGATACCAAGCTGATAACTTGCTTTGATTCCATCCCCAGCCTCTTTCTGTCCTCCTATATCAGTAGACATTCTCCCCAAATGAGAAAAAAAATTACATCTATTTATACATCTGTTTGGACTGTCAGTTCTCCTGGTACCGAAGTCCGAGACCAAATCCTCAATAAGATCCTCAAATGAATGTATGTTGGGTTTTTAATATTTATTTAAAAAACATACTTTTTCTTGGTTTCTGTGATGGGAGCTCTCTACGCAAATCTCATATTTGAGATTCATTTATTTATGAAATGAGAGGTTATATACACTGCTCAAAAAAATAAAAAATAAAGGGAACCCTCAAAGAACATATCCTAGATCTGAATGAATGAAATATTCTCATTGAATACTTTGTTCTGCGCAAAGTTGAATGTGCACAACAGCAGGCGAAATTGATGGTCAATCAGTGTTGCTTCCTAAGTGGACGGTTTGATTTCACACAAGTTTGATTTACTTGCAGTTATATTGTGTTGTTTAAGTGTTCCCTTTATTTCTTTGAGCAGTATACATTTGACAAACAAACAAATAAATAAATGTTAACACCATCTGTAGTGATCGAGATGTCTCCGAGGCATTACCATCCTCACTTAGTCCTTGGGCTACAGAAAAGGGGGATGAGTTATGGTTATACAAGAGGACTGTAACAGAACCCATTAATCACTTTAATTCCACAAGCTGATTTGATTCCTGGAGTTACAACATGTCTGATTCATCTTTACAAGATTCTCCGGACTCCCCTGGTGATACCACCTCTAATGAGGTCCTGTCTTTCGCAGGAAGTCTTTCAGGAAAAAAAGGTATGGGGCATTAATTCCCATTAACTTCATAAAGCTCCTCTTTACAATTCTCAAAATAGCATTAAGATCCTCTTTGTAATTCCTTCATAATAAAATCCTCTTTATAATTTTCAAAGAGGCATTATCCTTCAAGTAACCTCTCATAACTTTCAGTCCCCTTGTCCTGTTGCTAAGTGTTGTGGAAGCTAAGATTGGAAGATGGAAATTCCCATTTTTCAGGGATTGATGAGAAGAAGGGTTGGGATTCTATCTCTACCACGTGCTTGCACTGCCTTGTAAACACACCTCTATGGTCATGTTGCAATTAACTGACCAGTGAGTTGACATTGGATGACCCAAAAGGGGGCGCATGCTCTGCCTGTCATATCAATACCAGTGGGGACTAGATGGCCCTTCCCTCACACCTCCTTCTACGTCCCGGTGCTCCACTGCCCTCGGCTGAGGAGGACACGTGTGAGATGAATCCAAAGGCATCCTCACACGTGGAAGCATCCAGAAACTATTAATATGAACTGGAATACAGTGGTATCTCTACTTACGAACTTCATTCATTCAGTGACCAAGTAGAAGCAACTTTTCCCATAGGAATCAATGTAAAAGCAAATAATGTGTGCAAACCCATTAGGAAAGAAATAAAAGCTCGGAATTTGGGTGGGAGGAGGAGGAGGAAGAAGAAGACCTATAAAGCCCTTCATGGCACCGGACCAGACTATCTCAGGGACCGCCTTCTGCTGCACGAATCCCAGCGACCAGTTAGGTCCCACAGAGTGGGCCTTCTCCGGGTCCTGTCAACTAAACAATGTCGCTTGGCGGGACCCAGGGGAAGAGCCTTCTCTGTGGCGGCCCCAGCCCTCTGGAACCAACTCCCCCCAGAGATTAGAATTGCTCCCACCCTCCTTGCCTTTTGTAAGCTTCTTAAAACCCACCTCTGCCACCAGGCATGGGGGAATTGAGATACTCTTTCCCCCTAGGCCTTTACAATTTTATGCATGGTATGTCTGTCTGTATGTTTGGTTTTACAATAGGGGTTTTTAACTGTTTATATTGGATTGTCATATGCTGTTTACTACTGTTGTTAGCCGCCCCGAGTCTACGGAGAGGGGCGGCATACAAATCCAATAAAATAAAATAAAATAAAATCAAAAAGAGAAGGAGGAGGACAGTCGCTGCCGAAGGAAGAAGGGAAGGGGAGGGGAATAAAAAAAAATCCAAAACTTTAAGGCTTTAAAAAAAGTGGGGGGACTCCTTGGTTGCCCAGAGCAAAGGGAGCGTTTCTTTTCTCTGGGCGCTGGCAGAGGTTATTCCCTCTCCAAGCGCCCAGAGGAAGGAAAATGCTCCGTTCACTCTGGGCTGCCAAAGCCTCCTTAAGCGCCACCGAAAGGCTCCTCTGGCAGCCCAGAAAAGCCCGAGATGGCCGGGATTAAAGGGGGAACGGCAGGAAACTGGCTGGGCCTTCCTGCCGCTTTCAAATGTCCTGGGAAATTTTTCCGGGCTCAGGTTCTTAAGTAGAAAATGAGTCTTGAGAAGAGGCAAAAAAATATTGAGCACCCGGTTCTTATCTAGAAAAGTCCTTAAGTAGAGGCATTCTTAGATAGAGGTACCACTGCATAAGCCATGCATAATATTGACGGAATCAACAGAATTGTGAGTGACCATTGTACTTTTCATCTTTATGAAGGAGTGGTCACTTATGGCTAACAAAGGGGATTTCTCGGCCATGTGTCAATTTGCTGCCGTGCTGAATCCACTGCAGATAAAGCCAACTGAACTCTGCTCACATTAACATCCTTGGATGCGAAGTAAAACCTCTTCGAAGAAAAACCAGGAAGTCCAGCTGCGTCTTGAAAAAGCACCTTTGGGACTCTGGTGATGGACCCTCCATAACTTCTGGAAGTAAACTGTTCCAGTGATTAATTGTTAATTAAGTAGTTATCTAGTAATTAATCCTTCTGAGAAGATTTGTGTGGGAGAGGACCGACTTTGAAATGTTGATTTCTGTGCCTGCACTCCTTGCCACACAGGCAAACAAGCCCAACAGCAGTTACACTCATAGAAACATAGAAGATTGACGGCAGAAAAAGACCTCCTGGTCCATCTAGTCCGCCCTTATACTATTTCCTGTCTTTTATCTTAGGGTGGATCTATGTTTATCCCAGGCATGTTTCAATTCAGTTACCGTGGACTTACCAATCACGTCTGCTGGAAGTTTGTTCCAAGCATCTGCTACTCTTTCAGTCAAATAACATTTTCTCACGTTGCTTTTGATCTTTCCCCCAACTAACTTCAGATTGTGCCCCCTTGTTCTTGGGTTCACCTCCTCATGGACGCCATTCCAAAGCTTCCCACCACCGAGATCTGGAAGACTCACCTCCTTGCAATGTGTATTCGGTGACTGCCCTGCTAAACGCTCCCAGACCAGCTCCATTGTAAGACGCCACCTGGATTTCATACTGGGTCCAGATGATCAGGTCTTTGACTAAGCAGTAGTTTATCTCCGCGCTGGTTATGTTCTTGTACTGATACTCCCCGGGAAGTCCTGCCAGTCGATACCTAAACAGAGAAACAATTCTCGGTTGCAACCAGTTGGAAGGTTTTGATTAAAGGTAACCCCATGGTTGGGCTCCTAAATGATTTTAATGGGTGGTGGGTCAACATCTCTCTTCTAAGATAAGTAGCCTAATTTCAATTCAATTCAATTCAATTTATTAGATTTGTATGCCGCCCCTCTCCGAAGACTCGGGGCGGCTCACAACAACAATAAAAACAGTATAACAATGGCACAAATCTAATAATAAAATTACATTAAAAAACCCCCAACAATTTAAAAACCATACAACACATACAAAAGTTGACAATTACAGATCCAATCCATTCAGACATTGACTCCATTCCCGAGACCAGAGGTAGACAAGGTTGGCTCTTCTATGACTTGTGGACTTCAACTCCCAGAATTCCCTGAGCCAATTGTGCTAGCTCAGGAATTCTGGGAGTTAGCCCAGATGTCATAGAAGAGCCAACCTTGCCTACCCTTGCCCTAGATTAGGGGTTGGCAACCTTAAGAGACTCGGTGGTCCCTTCCTTGTAGGTCATCTAGAGCAGTGGTCCCCAACGTTTTTTCCACCAGGGACCAGTTTCAGCAAGACAATTTTTCTATGGCCCGGTGGGGGCGGAAAGGGGTGTGGTTGGAGGCGGGATTAAGCATGGGGGTGCTGGTCCTCCCCGCCCCTCTTTCCCGCCATCGCCCTGTGGCCGGCAGAACCTGCCTCCCAAGCCCTCTTGCCCAGCGGGGGCTAAGCGCTGGAGACAGGGGGTCAGGCTGGCCCTCCTGCCTCCCCCCAGCCAAAAACGCAAAAGCGCCCCGCGGCAGAAGCCAAAAGAGGCTTGAGCCTCTCGGTCCTTCCCGCCCCTCTGTCCCGTCCATCGTCCTGTGGCCGGCAGAACCTGCCTCCCGAGGCCTCTTGCCCGGCGGGAGGCGAAGCGCTGGAGGGAGGGGGTGGCGGCATGAGGGCCGGCAGCTGCTGACTCCACGGATCGGTGCAACATGCCCCGCGGCCCGGTACTGGTCCACGGCCCGCTGGTTGGGGACCCCTGATCTAGAGCCTCGGTGGTGCAGTGGTTAGAGTGGGGTACTGCAAGCTACTTCTGCTGATCGCCGGCTGCCAGCAGTTTGGCCGATTGGATCTCAGTAGGCTCCAGGTTGACTCAGCTTTCCATCCTTCCAAGGTCGGTGAAATGAGGACCCAGATTTTGGGGGGCCATATATGCTGACTGTAAACTGCTTAGAGAGGGCTGTAAAACACTGTGAAGTGGGATATAAGTCTAAATTCTATTGCTAAAGCTAAACACTAAAGAGCCACAAAAGTTCTAACTGGAAGCCCCCCCCCCCGTTTAATTCTGATTCTATGGTGGGGGAACATTGATGCTCCTGATTGCCTGATTGTTTCCTGACTGCTTATTTAAACCCTATGGCAATCATTAAGTGTTGGACCTCATGATTCTTGACAAAAGGATCTTTTCTTTTAGGTCCACTGAGAGCATCTGCACCAAAGACAAATTCATTGTGTGTCCAATCACACTTGGCCAGTAAAGAATTCTGTTCTGTTCTGTTCTGTTCCGTTCTGTTCTTCTCTACTCTATTCTATTCCATTGCTAATTCTATTCCATTCCCTATTCTATTCTATTCTATTCTACTCTATTCTATTCCATTGCTAATTCTATTCCATTCCCTATTCTATTCTATTCTATTCTATTCCATTGCTAATTCTATTCCATTCCCTATTCTATTCTATTCTATTCCATTGCTAATTCTATTCCATTCCCTATTCTATTCTGTTCTGTTCTGTTCTATTGTATTCTATTCTTCTCTACTCTATTCTATTCCATTGCTAATTCTATTCCATTCCCTATTCTATTCTATTCTATTCCATTGCTAATTCTATTCCATTCCCTATTCTATTCTATTCCATTGCTAATTCTATTCCATTCCCTATTCTATTCTATTCTATTCTACTCTATTCTACTCTACTCTATTGCATTGCTAATTCTATTCCATTCCATTCCCTATTCTATTCTATTCTGTTCTGTTCTGTTCTGTTCTATTCTATTCTACTCTATTCTGATCAGCACAGCAAGAACTATTCATAAAAGTGATATCAACAAATGATTAGCAAGATTATTATCAACACATTTAAAAACTCACAAAGACAAAACTACAATGATTCTTATCTGATTGCCAATATGCTTCTGTTCTGACCTCATTATGAATACACGTCCAAGACTAGAACAAAACTTCTGCTTTATCCTTTTTTTTTTAATGGCTGTGGGAAGAAGCCTGTCTAATAAAAATGTTGATTTAGTGTCCAACTTCCATTTGCTTCCTTCCTGCTCTCTGCCACTCTTAAATATTATATTTGATCAGGTTGCAGCCTTAAATCACTTCCCTTGTTTATTCCTCAGACTTGGCCCCCTAAAATGAAGAAGTGGCTGCGATGAAGCTGCCCCCGGGGTGCATGTCGAAAGCAGAATGCTAACAATCACAGCGGTAACAAGGCTTTTGTGGAAGTGAAAAAGTTGATGGGAAATTCCGAAGACGCTATAAATGATTAAAAGTTTGCCAGTTCGGGCTACTCACAGGGTTAGTGCAGTGGTGCCTCTACTTACGAACTTTTCTAGATAAGAACCAGGTGTTCAAGATTTTGTTGCCTCTTCTCAAGAACCATTTTCCACTTACAAACCCAAGCCTCCGAAACTGTACCTGGAAAAGGCAGGGAGAAGCCTCCATGGGGCCTCTCTCTAGGAATCTCCTGGGAGGAAACAGGGCTGGGAAAGATGGGGAGAAGCCTCTGTGGGGCCTCTCTAGGAATCTCCTGGGGGGGGGAACATGGCTGGAAAAGGCAGGGAGAAGCCTCCATGGGGCATCTCTAGGAATCTCCTGGGGGAAAACATGGCTGGAAAAGGCAGGAAGAAGCCTCCAAGGGGCCTCTCTCAGAATCTCCTGGGAGGAAACAGGGCTGGAAAAGGTGGGGAGAAGCCTCCATGGGGCCTCTCTCAGAATCTCCTGGGAGGAAACAGGGCTGGAAAAGGTGGGGAGAAGTCTCTGTGGGGCCTCTCTAGGAATCTCCTGGGGGAAAACAGGGCCGGAAAAGGTGGGGGAAAGCCTCCGTGGGGCCTCTTTAGGCATATCCTGGGAAGAAACAGGGCCGGAAAAGGCAGGGAGAAGCCTCCATGGGGCCTCTCTAGGAATCTCCTGGGAGGAAACTTAAGAACCTGGTCACGGAATGAATTAAGTTCATAAGTAGAAGTACCACTGTACTCTTGTGGCTTTACACTGCATCCAAATAAGTAAATTTGCTCTTTTCTTTGTTTTACCCAATGCAGACAAAAGATAAAGAGTTCCCTCAACACAGCAGAACACAGAACATGGAATAATAGGGCTGGAAGCCCTATTAGAGGTCTTGTAGACCAACCCCCCAGGATAGTGAAGAGGAGGTCCAGGTGAGACGTGATAGCAGTCCTCAAATACTTGAGGGGCTGTCACAGTGAGGAGGGGGGTCACACTGTTTTCCAAAGGACCAGGCAAGGAGCAACAGTTAGAAGCTGACCAAGGAGAGATTCAACCTAGAAATAAGGAAGAACTTTCTGACGGCGAGATTGATCAACCAGTGGAATGGCCTGTCTGTGGAAGTTGTGGACCCCCAAACACTGGAGACCTTCAATAAGAGACTGGACTGCCCTATATCTGGGATGGTATAGGGCAGGGGTAGGCAAAGTTGGCTCTTCTATGACATGTGGACTTCAACTCCCACGATTCCTGAGCTAGCATGAGTGGTTCAGGAATTCTGGGAGTTGAAGTCCACAAGTCATAGAAGAGCCAACTTTGCCAACCCCTGGTCTAGGATCTCCTGCACCAGTAGGAGGCTGGACTAGGAGACTCACAGGGTCCCTTCCAACAGAAACTATAAAAAAATAATAATAAAAAAATAATAAAAAATGTATCCCACAAGCCATTGCTTCAGTCTCTTAAGGTCAGCCAAGGGCCTTTTACCTTATGATGTAACCATGGAGAACGCCGTTATGTTCACTTTCTGGAGGCGGTTGCCACTGGACCATGATGGACTGATTGGTCCGTCCGCTAGCCACGATGTTTTTGGGCGCAGCGCTTGGAGGTTCTTCTGGCAACATCAATCTGAGCAGAAGAAAGGTCAAGCAAAACGACAGGTGTTTACTTGTGTCTTTTCTTAAAAAATTAAATAAATAATCCTGTTTGCTTCGCAGAGGCTAAATTATCTGGACCGGGACTCACTGCTCACAGTCACTCATGTCCTCATCACCTCGAGGCTCGACTACTGTAACGCTCTCTACATGGGGCTACCTTTGAAAAGTGTTCGGAAACTTCAGATCATGCAGAATGCAGCTGCGAGAGCAATCATGGGCTTCCCCAAATATGCCCATGTCACACCAACACTCCGCAGTCTGCATTGGTTACTGATCAGTTTCCGGTCACAATTCGAAGTGTTGGTTATGACCTATAAAGCCCTTCATGGCATCGGACCAGATTATCTCAGGGACCGCCTTCTGCCGCACGAATCCCAGCGATCGGTTAGGTCCCACAGAGTGGGTCTTCTCCAGGTCCCGTCGACTAAGCAATGTCGTTTGGCGGGACCCAGGAGAAGAGCCTTCTCTGTGGCGGCCCCAACCCTCTGGAACCAGCTCCCCCAAGATATCAGAGTTGCCCCCACCCTCCTTGCCTTTCGCAAGCTCCTTAAAACCCACCTCTGTCGTCAGGCCTGGGGGAATTGAAATTTCCCTTCCCCCTAGGCTTATAGAATTTATACATGGTATGCTTGTATGTATGAGTGGTTCTTTAAATTGGGGTTTTTTTAGAGTATTTTTAATATTAGATTTGTTTACATTGTCTTTTTATATTGTTGTTAGCCGCCCCGAGTCTTCGGAGAGGGGTGGCATACAAATCTAATAAATGAATGAATGAATGAATGAATGAATGAATAAATAAATAAATAAATAAATACATTAAAAAGCACTAGAGCTGACTTGCTGTAGACATGCTCAAAATACAGTGGTACCTCTACTCAAGAATGCCTCTACTTACAAACTTTTCTAGATAAGAACCCGGTGTTCAAGATGATTTTGCCTCTTCTCAAGAACCATTTTAGATTTAGATTTAATTGGATTTGTACGCCGCCCCTCTCCGAGGACTTTCCACTTACAAACCCGAGCCTCTGAAACTGTAACCGGAAAAGTCAGGGAGAAGCCTCTGTGGGGCCTCTTTAGGAATCTCCTGGGAGGAAACAGGGCTGGAAAAGGCGGGGAGAAGCCTGTGTGGGGCCTCTCTAGGAATCTTCTGGGAGGAAACAGGGCCTCCACCCTCCTTGTGGTTTCCCCAATCGCACACATTATTTGCTTTTACATTGATTCCTATGGGAAAAATTGCTTCTTCTTACAAACTTTTCTACTTAAGAACCTGGTCACGGAACGAATTAAGTTTGTAAGTAGAGGGACCACTGTACTTGTAACAACGCAATGTAATAGAAAAACAAGGCAATTTGGGCGAGCAACAAGAGAAAGAGTTTCATTTTCTAACTCAGTGTTTCCCAACCTTGGCAACTTGAAGATACCTGGACTTCAATTCCCAGAATTCCCCAGACAGCGAATGCTGGCTGGGGAATTCTGGGAGTTGAAGTCCAGATATCTTCAAGTTGTCAAGGCTGGGAAACACTGGTCTAACTCAAGTGTGCAGCTTGCCCTGATCATGATGGCTTGTTTGAATGAGGTCACACGTTTGTTCCAACTTTGTAGTCTGGATCAAATTGGCTCCTTTGGTTCTGTCTCCTCAACAAAACCCAAGGTGAGGAGTTCACACCACTTCTCCCCTTCAAAATCCCCAGCGCCTTTCTGCTTTGAGTAATAGCACCAGCGAGTTTTAATCAGTTGTGGCCGAGCTGGGTTTTTATGGCTTCCCCAGTGGGATTACGGTAGGAACAACTAATGCAATGGAGCAGTTAAGCAGATGATAAAATAAAATTTGAAGCCATTTAAAGAGAGATCGGAAGTGATTTCTCTGTTTACCCTGAGCTCATGGAGGCTCAGACAGCCAACCTCCCTGAAAATCCACCCAAGTTTGGGGAGAATTTAGAGCATTGGAGCAGTATATTTATCTTCCCCTAATCTCTCAAAAAGATCTTCAGAAGGTTAGGAGAAATATCAGAGGGGAATTCTTCAGAGAGAGCCAAAAGAGGTCGCTATCTTTCTCTTACTTCATGATCTGTCTTTACATTTTTTATCCTTCAAATGCTCATCACCTCTTTCTCCTGGATCTCTGTTGAAGTAGCAAAGATGAGCTACACCATTCAGTTAAAAATAAAAATAAAGGGAACACTCAAATAACACGTCCTAGATCTGAATGAATGAAATATTCTCATTTAATACTTTGTTCTGTACAGAGTTGAATGTGCACAACAGCAGGTGAAATTGACTGTCAGTCAATGTTACTTCCTAAATGGGCTGTTTGATTTCACAGAAGTTTGATTTACTTGCAGTTATATTGTGTTGTTTAAGGGTTCACTTTATTTATTTATTTTGAGCAGTGTACATACACATACTTTAGTCAGGCTTCAAACAAACAACCATCAGCAATTACAGCACAGAAGCACACATGGAGAGAGAGAGATGCCCCAACTTGTTGTCTCCTTGTTACAGGCTCTTAAATGATACCAGCCCCCAAAAAACCTTGCTGACTCAGCATTACGTCATCCTAACAGCTGGCCAGCTCTTTAATTTTTACCCAGACAATTTCCATTGCTGAGCAAAGCAACTTAAGTGACTCATGCCTGATTTGGCCACCATTTCTCACCGTACCAAGCAATGCAGTTGTTACGTGGACAGTTTGATTTCATGGAAGTTTGATTTACTTGGAGTTATATTGTGTTGTTTAAGTGTTCCCTTTATTTTTTATTTTTTGAGCAGTGTAGTTTCCAGCCAGAGTTTTTGGTGCTTGGAGAAACACAGGACTAGGGAAACCAAGATATGTCGACTGAATCTATGCCATTTTGGCTAATGTTTCTACATACACTCAATGGACTGCTTTTCATTAGATTCCCAACAAAATTCAATCCAATTCATCAAGAAATGTCACTTTAGTGTTACCTGCTGGTTTCTAGGCTGTATTGTCCTTTGCCCACTTGGTTAACGGCGCAGACTCTAAACTGGTAGGTACGAGCCGGGGTTAACCCGCTCACAGTGATGCTGGTCAACAAGGGATCAATATTGGAGAGATGAACCTTCCAGGGAGAATCTAGTGGAGAGAAAGAGAGATCATCAATCATGAATCTGACCCAGTAGGTGATTAATCATGCAGGTTAAGTGTCAGTGCCCAGACTCCCAGAAAATCAATAGATAAGAACTCAGTTCCCCAGTTGCATCCCTGGCCACACTTGTCACTGTTATTTTCCGTAGACGGACCTAACCTTTTATAGATCGAATCCACCAGACATTACAGGACACCTGTTGAGCACCAGGGAAATCAGGAGATTCAGACAATATACAGTGGTACCTCTACCTAAGAACGCCTCTACTTACAGACTTCTCTAGATAAGAACTGGGTGTTCAAGAATTTTTTGCCTCTTCTCAAGAACCATTTAAGAACCCGAGCCTCCGAAACTGTAACTGGAAAAGTCAGGGAGAAGCCTCCTAGGGGCCTCTCTAGGAATCTCCTGGAAGGAAACAGGGCTGGAAAAGGCAGGGAGAAGCCTCTGTGGGGCCTCTCTAGAAAGGTCCTGGGAGGAAACAGGGACAGAAAAGGCGGGGAGAAGCCTCTGTGGGGCCTCTCTAGGAATCTCCTGGGAAGAAACAAGGACGGTAAAGGTGGGGAGAAGCCTCCGTGGAGCCTCTCTAGGAATTTCCTTGGAGAAAACAGGACCGGAAAAGGCGGGGAGAAGCCTCCATGGGGCCTCTCTAGGAATCTCCCCAATCGCACCCATTATTTGCTTTTACATTGATTCCTATAGGGAAAAAATGCTTCTTCTTACAAACTTTTCTAATTAAGAACCTGGTCACGGAACGAATTAAATTCGTAAGTAGAAGTACCACTGTATACTGAATCAGTACAGTATAACTATTTATTGCAAGAAACAATAAAGTTCTGTATAAGAATCTGGCCAACTGGCCATTAACGAAAATGAGCGGGAGATGGGTTGAATTTACATCTCTTGTGGACATGACTTATGATGCACTTGACCTCTCCCACCACCTCAGCCTATAGAATCAAACATCTCGGAGGAAAGTCCGAGTAGTGAAAAACAAACCAGAATCCCACTGTTCATGATTTCTAAATTAGAGCTATCAAGAGAAACCCTTTTTTCCCCAACTTAATCCATACTCCTATTAGTCCAGGGTTCTTGACAAAGTGATTTAGCCTTGCTAGGCCTAGCTTTATTACTATAAAGACAGAGCAATGACACCCCGATGCTGAATATATCGACTGAGAAGATACAGGCTCAATTCAAATCGATGCATCTTGCTTACAAGTAAATACTTTTTGGAGTGTAATGTTAGTCAATTAATACCCACCCAGCCTGATTTCAACCCATTGATCCGCTGCTTAGCTGCTTAAAATAAGGTAATAGAAGATACTTCAGCATTGAATGCAACAGGCTTGGCTTAACAACAAAGACATATGTTTTACTGTTTGAAAAAACTGCTTTTCCTAATTTGCTTAAAGAAGTGTTTATAAAAATGCCCTCCTCGGCAATGAAACATCTTCAGGTAAAGTAACAGATTAAAATTCAATTAAAACGTACCTTTTAATCCATTTTACAATTATTCCATGCTGTATGTCCTATCTAATCCTCCTTTAACTGTTCCCTTTCTAAGTTGAAGGACCTTAATTTTCTTAATGATGTTTTCTCATATTACCTCTTAATAACAGGAGTGGGTTTTTTAAGTTAAAAGCGCAGTGTTTTGATGCCACTTAAATCTTAAGAGTTTTCTTCAAATACCTGAATTGTTGTACGGATAAAGATAGTTAGAAACATAGAAGACTGACGGCAGAAAAAGACCTCAAGGTCCATCTAGTCTGCCCTTATACTATTTCCTGTATTTTATCTTACAATGGATATATGTTTATCCCAGGCATGTTTACATTCAGTTACTGTGGATTTATCTACCACGTCTGCTGGAAGTTTGTTCCAAGGATCTACTACTCTTTCAGTGAAATAATTGCCACACAGGCAAACAAGCCCAACGGCAGTTACACTCATAGAAACATAGAAGATTGACGGCAGAAAAAGACCTCAAGGTCCATCTAGTCTGCCCTTATACTATTTCCTGTATTTTATCTTACAATGGATCTATGTTTATCCCAGGCATGTTTACATTCAGTTACTGTGGATTGACCAACCACGTCTGCTGGAAGTTTGTTCCAAGGATCTACTACTCTTTCAGTGAAATAATATTTCCTCATGTTGCTTTTGATCTTTCCCCCAACTAACTTCAGATTGTGTCCCCTTGTTCTTGTGTTCACTTTCCTATTAAAAACACTCCCCTCCTGAACCTTATTTAACCCTTTAACATATTTAAATGTTTCGATCATGTCCCCCCTTTCCTTTCAGTCCTCCAGACTAAACAGATGGAGTTCATGAAGTCTTTCCTGATCTGTTTTATGCTTAAGACCTTCCACCATTCTTGTAGCCCGTCTTTTGACCCGTTCAATTTTGTCAATATCTTTTTGTAGGCGAGGTCTCCAGAACTGAACACAGTATTCCAAATGTGGTCTCACCAGCGCTCTATATAAGGGGATCACAGTTTTCCTAAAGGCTGACATTGTGGGTGGGTTTTTTTTTTTCATTAGTGTCTTCCAGAGGCATCCAACAAAAAATATTTTTGCCAAAATAGTCTTTATAATTACTTTATATGGAGGTGGATGGAGATGTAGTAGGTAACTAACAGGAAGATGGTTCCAAACTGGTTAATTTGACCCTTTCCCGCCACTCCTTTGGATCTAAGCAGTGTTTCTGAATCTAAGAGTCAGGATCCCTTTGGGGGTCGAATGACCATTTTCATGGGGTCACCGAAGACTATGGGGAAAAGACAAATTTCCCATGGTGTTAGGAATGAAAGCTTCTATTCTGGCGCCTTGGAACATATTTTTACAATCTGAGCAATCAGGCGTTTAGAGTGGGTGTGTCCCTATGACCTTCCTGCCAATCAGTTTAAAGCCCTGTTGGGAGAATTGGCGCTTGACTTATGGCTGGGGGTCACCACTACAGGAGGAACTGTATTAAGGGGCCGCGGCACCAGAAAGGTTGAGAACCACTGTTAAAGCAAAGCCATGCCTCCTCTCACATTAAACCACTTGAGACATTCACACAATCAATGCAATCCAGTTTATATATGCCTTCTGGATTCCTGCTAGAAAGCACAATTGAATTTTACAAGAGTGAAGTGAAAACCTGTCCTTATACTCGTACTATGCACGAAAGACAAATTCCTTGTGCGTCCAATCACACTTGGGCAATAAAGAATTCTATTCTATTCTGTTCTGTTCTCTACAGTCTACAGTACTCTACTCTAATTCTTGACCAATGTATCTTTTCTTTTATGTACACTGACAGCATATGCACCAAAGACAAATTCTTTGTGTGTCCAATCACACTTGGCCAATAAAGAATTTCTATTCTATTCTATTTTATTCTATTCTGTTCTGTGTTGTTCTGTTCTCTACTGTACTGTACTCTCCTCTGATTCTTAACAAATGTATCTTTTCTTTTATGCACACTGAGAGCATCTGAACCAAAGACAAATTCCTTGTGTGTCCAATCACACTTGGCCAATAAAGAATTCTATTCTATTCTATTCTACTCTACTCTACTCTACTCTACTCTATTCTATTCTATTCTAGACAAATGTATCTTTTTTTTTATGTCCACTGAGAGCATCTGCACCAAAGACAAATTCTTTGTATGTCCAATCACACTTGGCCAATAAAGAATTCTATTCTATTCTGTTCTATTCTATTCAATTCAATTCTATTCTATTCTAGACAAATGTATCTTTTCTTTTATGTCCACTGAGAGCATCTGCACCAAAGACAAATTCTTTGTATGTCCAATCACACTTGGCCAATAAAAAATTCTATTCTATTCTGTTCTATTCTGTTCTATTCTGTTCTATTCTATTCTATTCTAGACAAATTTATCTTTTCTTTTATGTCCACTGAGAGCATCTGTACCAAAGACAAATTCCTTGTGCGTCCAATCACACTTGGCCAATAAAGAATTCTATTCTATTCTATTCTATGAATGGATCGCAAATGATTACAACTTTTCTCCAACTTTTTGTTTCTTTTAAACTAGAGTTTTTAGATCCCACGGCTTCTCAATTGAGCTCAACTTGGCACGAGGCTGAGAGAAGAGAGGGTTTTTTTTTTTAAATCCGTGGAAGAAAAGCGAGTGTCTCCCCCTGTGTCCACATAGTTAAGGCTGATGGAACATTTCTCCACCCGAGAGTGACACGACATGTGCCACCCCACAATAAATAAAAACTGTATTCATTAACATTTTAATAAAGGAGGAAATGAGCATGATGGAGACAGATGGGCTGTGCATTTCTCAACCCATCTGTTTGGCAGGCCATTCGTAATACCACACCCAGCAGCCGAGCAGACGGAAGGGCCCCGGTGGGATTCGCACGCGGCGAGCTTGGAATATTTTCCGTGCCCGCATTTCACGCAGGTACGGAACGGGGAATTTTCTCCGCCAAGTCGGCTCGGTGCTACCAGCCTAGGAAACCTGGAAAACCTATACCCTTTGTCTCTGTGTGTGTGTGACCTCAAAGGGAAGGCAGCTTTGCTGGGAGGGCCATAATCGATTGATTCCGCTGTCAATGTTGGTGGCTCAGGGGCTCCGATTCCCCCCCCCCCGCGCAAGACTTTGGAGAAATGAAAAGCGTGAAATCTGCATGAAATAAAGCAGAATGCCTTCTTTCCATCTGAGTCTGCTGTTGCTGCGGCTATTATCATTATTATTATTATTATTATTATTATTATTATTATTATTATTATTAATTATTAATTATTGATGATGATGATGATGATAATAAGACATCGCAATCCCAGGAGACAGCAGAATTGAGGAGAAGCAGCTAGAGAAATTAGTGAAATACGAAGATCTAAAAATCGAGCTGCAACAACTCTGGCATAAGCCAGTGAAAGTGGTCCCAGTGGTACTTGGCACGCTGGGCGCAGGGCCAAAGGATCTCAGCGGACATTTGAAAACCATCGGCATTGACAAAATCTCCATCTGTCAATTGCAAAAGGCTGCTTGACTGGGATCGGCAAACATAATTCGCCGCTATATCGTACAGTCCTAGGTGCTTGGGAAGCGCCCGACTGGTGATGAAATATGAAATCCAGCATAGTGATCTCGTTTGCTGTGTTGTACTGACATAATAATAATAATAATAATAATAATAATAATAATAATAATAATAATAATAATAAAAATAAAATAAAATACAGCACATAGTCCTAGACGCTTGGGAAGTGTTCAACTTGTGATATTGTGATACGAAATCCAGCATATCAATCTCGTGTATTGCTGTGTATTACAGTTTTTGTCATAATACTACTACTACTACTACTACTACTAATAATAATAATAATAATAATAATAATAATAATAATTTATTAGATTTGTATGCCCCCCCTCTCCGAAGACTCGGGGCAGCTCACAACAATGATAAACAATGTATAAATGCAATATTTAAAAACACAATTTAAAAACCCTTGTAATAAAATAATCACACAACCTAATCAAATCATACATAAACCAAGATAGTTAGGGGAAATGTCAATTTTCCCATGCCTGGTGACAAAGGTGAGTTTTCAACAATTTGCGAAAGGCGAGCAGGGTGGGGGCAGTTCTGATCTCCGGGGGGAGTTGGTACCAGGGGGTCGGGGCCGCCACAGAGAAGGCTCTTCCCCTGTTCCCCACCAGATGACATTGCTTAGTTGATGGGACCCGGAGAAGGCCAACTGTGTGGGACCTAATCGGCCGCTGGGATTCGTGCGGCAGAAGACGGTCCCGGAGATATTCTGGTCCGATGCCATGAAGGGCTTTATAGGTCATAACCAACACTTGGAATTGTGACCAGAAACTGATCGACAGCCAGTCCATCATCATCATCATCATCATCATCATCATCATCATCATGACAAAAACTGTAATACACAGCAAGAGCCTATTTAATAAGAAGATGCTGTGTTAGGGCATGTCTTTCTCTCACTGTGTGTTCTTCTTTGCTGTAATTGCTGTTTGTTTGACCTCTGACTATAGTACATGTATGTATAGTATATACTCTTTTGTAGATAAAAAAACACAATTTATTACAAACCTCTGTTTACTATTATTGCTCCTGGGTTGTCTCATGTAGTAAAGCTGTGTGCACTCTGACACTAAATGTCTGTACTTTTCAACAAATACAGTGGAAATATCTGGGTAAGAAATGTTGAGACACCAAGTCCTTGTAGGAGTTGGATGTGTTCCACCGATGCTAGACAAATATATTATGTCTTTGCTGTGTTTGCTGCTGATGCGGGGGAGATACTTGTGACCCTTCAGGTGTGTTGGGAACACAACCCTCAAGTTTCCCCCGCCTGCCTGGCGAGGGAGTCACAATCTGTCCATGTAAGGATTGTCAGTAATTCCCCACCGAGTCTGTTCCGTCCATTTCTCCACCTTCCATGAAGAATGTCGATTATTCTTACAGCTCTGCCTTTTACAAATGAGCTGCTATGAATCAAAAGAGGATTTGCCTTTGTGTTGGTGTCCGAAGAATGTGACAAAAATGAAAAGGAAACATAGAAACATAGAAACATAAAAGACTGACGGCAGAAAAAGACCTCCTGGTCCATCTAGTCTGCCCTTATACTATTTCCTGTATTTTATCTTACAATGGATATATGTTTATCCCAGGCATGTTTAAATGTGGATTTACTAACCACGTCTGCTGGAAGTTTGTTCCAAGGATCTACTACTCTTTCAGTAAAATAATATTTTCTTTTGATCTTTCCCCCACTAACTTCAGATTGTGACCCCTTGTTCTTGTGTTCACTTTCCTATTAAAAACACTTCCCTCCTGAACCTTATTTAACCCTTTAACATATTTAAATGTTTCAATCATGTCCCCCCTTTTCCTTCTGTCCTCCAGACTATACAAGTTGAGTTCATGAAGTCTTTCTTGATACATTTTATGCTTAAGACCTTCCACCATTCTTGTAGCCCGTCTTTAGACCCATTCAATTTTGTCAATATATTTTTGTAGGTGAGGACTCCAGAACTGAACACAGTATTCCAAATGTGGTCTCACCAGCACTCTATATAAGGGGATCACAATCTCCCTCTTCCTGCTTGTTATATCTCTAGCTATGCAGCCAAGCATCCTACTTGCTTTTCCTACCGCCCGACCACACTGCTCACCCATTTTGAAACTGTCAGAAATCACTACCCCTAAATCCTTCTCTTCTGAAGTTTTTGCTAACACAGAACTGCCAATACAATACTCAGATTGAGGATTCCTTTTCCCCAAGTGCATTATTTTACATTTGGAAACATTAAACTGCAGTTTCCATTGCTTTGACCATTTATTTAGTAAAGCTAAATCATTTACCATATTACAGACCCCTCCAGGACTATCAACACTAATGCACACTTTAGAGTCATCGGCAAATAGGCAAAGCTTCCCTACCAAACCTTCCCCTATGTCACTCACAAACATATTAAAAAGAATAGGACCCAGAACAGACCCAGAACAGACCCAGAACAGGAAGGAGAAAAGAAAGCCAGAGCTGAATTAGTAAGCAACTTAAAAAGAAGTTTAATCAAGGAAATGGAAGAGCGGACACTAACTAGAATATTGAATGACCATAAATGAGCTAATTGTCACCGGTCTGTTTCCTGAAGCGATTCTGTTCCATTTGTTTACCGCAAGTGTAAACAGTACTTGAGAGTGTTTAACCTGAGCCATTCGATCAACGAGGCCTATTAATCTCTCCACCCACTTAGAATTATGCTCTGTTTATATGCCACATCGGTAGAATGCTTTAGTCTTTTTTTCTTCTCTTCCCCTTCTCCCGTTCTCACTTCCTTGGTGGAAGATAAAAGATCTGGCAAGAAGAGAGATTAAGCTGAAAACTAATATAAACGAACCCTATTCATCTCCCGGGCGCTCGCCTTTGCAAGGAAAACAGTGGTTCGAAGGAAAAGATGGTCTTTTCTCGCACAGCCCAAGGACCCAGCTGGTTTAGGAAGGACCTTTAAAAAAATTAAGCAGCAAGTTTCTCCTAATCATCAAACCAACCTTTTTCAAAGGCTGCTTCTCCCTGAAGCGCAGAATCCACCAGAAGAAAAGGATGGGTACAAAAAAAACCCCACATGTTCAACAATACGCCGATGATACCCAATTATACATCTCCACCCCATGTCCAGTCAATGAAGCAGTGGAAGTGATGTGCTGGTGCCTGGAGGCTGATGGGGCCTGGATGGGTGTCAACAAACTCAAACTCAACCCAGACAAGACGGAGTGGCTGTGGGTTTTGCCTCCTAAGGACAATTCTATCTGTCCGTCCATTACTCTGGGGGGGGAATTATTGACCCCCTCAGAGAGGGTCCGCAACTTGGGCATCCTCCTCGATCCACAGCTCACATTAGAGAAACACCTTTCAGCTGTGGCGAGGGGGGCGTTTGCCCAGGTTCACCTGGTGTGCCAGTTGCGGCCCTATCTGGACCGGGACTCATTGCTCACAGTCACTCATGCCCTCATCACCTCGAGGCTCGACTACTGTAATGCTCTCGACATGGGGCTACCTTTGAAGAGTGTTCGGAAACTTCAGATCATGCAGAATGCAGCTGCGAGAGCAATTATGGGCCTCTCTAAGTATGCCCATATTACTCCAACACTCTGCAGTTTGCATTGGCTGCCGACCAGTTTCCGGTCACAATTCAAAGTGTTGGTTATGACCTATAAAGCCCTTCATGGCACCGGACCAGATTATCTCAGGGACCGCCTTCTGCTGCACGAATCCCAGCGACCGGTTAGGTCCCACAGAGTGGGCCTTCTCCGGGTCCCGTCAACTAAACAATGCCGCTTGGTGGGACCCAGGGGAAGAGCCTTCTCTGTGGCGGCCCTGGCCCTCTGGAACCAACTCCCCCCAGAGATTAGAATTGCCCCCACCATCCTTGCCTTTCGTAAGCTACTTAAAACCCACCATTGCCGCCAGGCATGGGGGAACTGAGATACTCTTTGCCCCTAGGCCTTTACAATTTTATGCATGGTATGTCTGTATGTATGTTTGTTTTTTTATTATAATGGGTTTTAAATTGTTTTTAGTATTGGATTATTGTTATACGCTGTCTTATTATTGCTGTTAGTCTCTGGAGAGGGGCGGCATACAAATCCAATAAGTAAGTAAGTAAGTAAGTAAGTAAGTAAGTAAGTAAGTAAGTAAGTAAGTAAGTAAGTAAGTAAGTAATAAATAAATAAATAAATAAATAAATAAATAAATAAATAAATGTTAGCAATAGCACTTTTTTAACAGAGCCAGCATATTGCCCCCACAATCCAGGTCCTCATTTTACCCACCTTGGAAGGATGGAAGGCTGAGTCAACTTTGAGCCGGTGATGAGAATTGAACCGCTGACCTTCAGTTCTACAAGTCAGCTTCAGTGGCCTGCAGTACAGCACTCTACCTGCTGCGCCACCCCGGCTCATTTTATTTTAATACCACTGAAATGTTCTGCTTTCAGACGAAAGAGTAAGACGGAGAGAAGGGTCTTCTGTTTCCATACACTGTGCTTTCTATGCCCTGAACATCTACAGTGATCCCTCTACTTAAGAACTTAATTCATTCGGTGACCAGGTTCTTAAGTAGAAAAGTTTGTAAGTAGAAGCAATTTTTCCCAGAGGAATCAATGTAAAAGCAAATAATGCGTGCAAACCCATTAGGAAAGAAATAAAAGCTTGGAATTTGGGTAGGAGGAGGAGGAGGAGGAAGAGGAGGAGGAGGACAGTCGCTGCCAAAGGAAGAAGGTAAGGTGACTGCCCCATTTTGCCTTTCCGTGCCCAGATGCTCTGGGAGGCAACCTTGCGCCGGGTGTATGGGAGGTAGCGCAAGGGAGTCACCACAGCGAAGTGGTTTATTCCCTCTCCAAGTGCCCAGAGAAAGGAAAATGCTCCGTTCGCTTTGGATTGCCAAAGCCTCCTTAAGTGCCACTGAAAGGCTCCTCTGGCAGCCCAGAAAAGCCTGAGATGGCCGGGATTAAAGGGGGAATGGCACGAAACTGGCTGGGCCTTCGTGCCACTCTCAAATTTCCTGGGAAATCTTTCCGGGCTCGGGTTCTTAAGTAGAAAATGGTTCTTGAGAAGAGGCAAAAAAAATCTTGAGCACCTGGTTCTTATCTAGAAAAGTTCTTAAGTAGAGGCGTTCTTAGGTAGAGGCACCACTGTATTTCCACCATGCTTTGAGAAAATGACCTGACAGGGGGTCCAAAATCCTAACCCCGAAATAAAATGAGCCTTTTATCCACCCCGAATGCTAAGCAAAGCTCCAGAGCTACCCGTTCTGGAGGGCACCAAGCTGACACAGCCTAATTTAAAACAATCACTTAAAATTAAATCATCTGTCATTTTTATTCATTACGGCGATTGTGGCTGAAATGATCTCTTCTGCAAATTGCTTTGACCAGAATGTATCTACCGATAACGCTTGTATAAATCCCAACTCGCCGCTGAAATAGAGATGGAAGGCAATATCCGGACGGCGATAAAATACATTCCCATGCGTGCCACCAACATTATATTAAGTGGCGAGGTTTTCTACTGTAATTCCTCTAACCTCAGCTGAGGGTACGTTGACTTTCAGTGTATTCTTCGGTATATGTAGGACAGGCTCACTATCTATCTCTATCTTGTTAAAGGACGCTAACAAAATATTTACTAATATGGTAGATCTGTTCTGAATAATAATTATTGTTTTGGGAAGTGTGCAGAAGCTACTACAACTTTGATTTTAAGAAATTGTACTTGGAGGGAATTCGTACAATGTCCCCCATGCTATATATCAGTGTTTCCAACCTTGGCAACTTGAAGATATCTGGACTTCGACTCCCAGAATTCCCAAGCCAGCGAATGCCAGAAGCTGATACAGTAGATGAGCCTGTAGTCTAATGGCTAGGGTCTTACAAGACAGAGGCCCCAGGTTCAAATCCCAGTAAGGGTGAAGAGCCTTCTCTGTGGCAGCCACGACCCACTAGAAACAGCTCCCCCTGGAGATCAGAACTGCCCCCACCCTCCTTGCCTTTCGTAAACTCCTTAAAACCCACCTCTGCCATCAGGCATGGGGGAACTGAGACCTCTCCCCCGGGCCTATACAGTTTATACATGGTATGTTTGTGTGTATGCTTGCTTTTAATAATGGGGTTTTTAGTGTTTCTTAAATTATTAGATTTGTTCTTATATTGTCTTTGTTATTGTTGTGAGCTGCCCCGAGTCTACGGAGAGGGGCGGCATACAAATCTAATTAATAATAATAATAATAATAATAATAATAATAATAATAATAATTATTATTATTATTATTATTTGGGATGTTCCCACATGTCGTACCTTCACATCAGTATAACGGTTGATAGACAATTTTAGATATGAAACCCCAATTCTTTTTTTTAAAATAGAATTGATCCAACCACTGTCACCCGCTTCCCCTTTCCTCCAATTATACAATTGCATTGAAGCTCCACCATCCATTCTCTAGGTTTCTCTCTTTTGCTTACATGTGCTTTCAGCTACACACCCTGTTTCCCCGATAGTAAGACACCCCCGATTGTAAGACGTATCGGGGGTTTCAGGGGGGTTGGCTAATATAAGCTGTACCCCGAAAGTAAGACATATGTTTTATTTTCGGGGAAACACGGGGGTATTGCCGCCTCCTGCCCACTTCCGCGCCGCCCCCCCTCCATACGTCACCGCCGCCTCCGTCTGATCCAAATGTTGCTGTTCCTGCTGCTCCCGCTGATACCGCCGGCGTCTCAAGCGGATGCCGTGTTGCCCGTCCCGGCTAAGCCGGCCGGACGTTGTCCATCGTTGGGGAACAAGCAGCGAAGCAGCCCGGTGAAGGCTTCTCCTGCCGAAAGGCGCCCGCCAGAGACCGGTAAGCTTTGGAGACGCCGGGTGGGCGGACACGTATCAAGGCCGACGTGTGCACCGGACGCGGCTGCCACGTCATGGCGGGGCCCGGACGGGGTGGGCAGGCGGGGATGCGGATGTGTCTCCATGTGTTTGTGGGGGGGGGAGGGTGCTTCGGGCTCTTTGTCCCCCCCGGTGGGTAAAAATGAAGACCCAGATTTTTCAAGAAGATTTTTTAAAATACTACTTTTTACTGGACACGGGTGTTGCGGGTTCGGGTAGGTGGGTTGGCCGGGTGGGTCTTATTTTTTCCAATATAAGACATACCCCGAAAGTAAGACATAGTGGGGCTTTTGGGGGTAAAAAGAAAGTAAGACACTGTCTTACTTTCGGGGAAACACGGGTAGTGCAAGCAAGACGCATGTATTTGATGGGCACCGAGATATGCTGGGAGATTATGATGTTATCAAAATAAAATCGTAGGTTTTGTCTGACAGCGTGTAAGAGTTCAGGGGAAAAAAAAATACAACTGTCTTCATCCGCTCCCGGATTATCGAAGCAATTTTTGTAGGATATTATCAAATCTCTGCTGAGCTTCTTACTGAATTGTAGAGGTGAATTATTACATTTTCCAGTTGACAATCCTGTCTTAGTCAGACGGTTAGATTCCAGCAAAGGTTGGTAGCCTGGATTGCGTCTGACCCACTCAAAACGGCTAAATTTTATCCATCTTCGCACGGAATAATGTAGTGGCACTGATGCTGGTCAGAAACACAATTAAACAACTGAGGCACCAGACAGTGGTAGCTGTTAGAAAGGGAAGTCAGGAGTACCACAAAGATTCGAGAGCTTTGCTTTCTTCGGGATCTAAGATAATTACTAGATAAATGGTCAAAGCAATGGAAACTGCAGTTTAATGTTTCCAAATGTAAAATAATGCACTCGGGGAAAAGGAATCCTCCATCTGAGTATTGTATTGGCAGTTTTGTGTTAGCAAAAACTTCAGAAGAGAAGGATTTAGGGGTCGTGATTTCTGACAGTCTCAAAATGGGTGAAGAGTGCAGTCAGGCGGTAGGGAAAGCAAGTAGGATGCTTGGCTGCATAGCTAGAGGTATAACAAGCAGGAAGAGGGAGATTATGATCCCGCTATATAGAGCGCTGGTGAGACCCCATTTGGAATACTCTGTTCAGTTCTGGAGACCTCACCTACAAAAAGATATTGATAAAATTGAACGTGTCCAAAGACGGGCTACAAGAATGGTGGAAGGTCTTAAGCATAAAACGTATCAGGAAAGACTTAATGAACTCAATCTGTATAGTCTGGAGGAGAGAAGGAAAAGGGGGGACATGATCGAAACATTTAAATATGTTAAAGGGTTAAATAAGGTTCAGGAGGGAAGTGTTTTTAATAGGAAAGTGAACCCAAGAACAAGGGGACACAATCTGAAGTTAGTTGGGGGAAAGATCAAAAGCAACATGAGAAAATATTATTTCACTGAAAGAGTAGTAGATCCTTGGAACAAACTTCCAGCAGACGTGGTAGATAAATCCACAGTAACTGAATTTAAACATGCCTGGGATAAACATATATCCATCCTAAGATAAAATACAGGAAATAGTATAAGGGCAGACTAGATGGATCATGCGGTCTTTTTCTGCCGTCAGTCTTCTATGTTTCTATGTTTCTAAGGTGAAAGTAGATACCCTTTTAAATCCTAGGCAGGCCCATCGGGACCACCAAAGGATGAATGCTATTGAGGTCTTTGATTTCTTGGATAGATGCACAAACAATGTTTCCATCAGTGCTTCTCGCTCCTCCACTTCCCTTTCACTCATTTCTGAAAGAAGCCACAAAAGGGGCAAGAAAATTTAATCCCAAGCCTGTATGGCAAGCAACAGGGAACTGGGTGGGTTGAGAAGAAAGGCACAAGGAAGGGACTAGGAACTTGCCGTGGCATCTGAATACGGCTGGTTGCATCTTCTAAGAGACCCCAACCAGCTGAGCTAGCGACAAGGAGTGTTGGGATTTTACCTCTATCACATGCCTGCACTTATTTTATTTATTTATTTATTTATTTATTTATTTATTTATTTGTTTGTTTGTTTGTTTGTTTGTTTGTTTATTTTGTGTTTCGGTGAAATCACATTCACCATCATCAGGCTGAAGTTATAAGCTTCATGCTGCTTATAATGATGAATGTGATTTCACCGAAATGTCGCATAGACACTCAAAATATTACGTGGGGCAAAACCCGAACTCAGAACAATCTACACACACACACACACACACACACATATATATACACACACACACACACACACACATAGTAAAATACATGATGAAGGTTATAGAGGAGATACTCATCGTTAAAATATATCTAAGAAATAATAGAAGAGAAGATATAGTAATAGAACATATCAATGGAAGAATAGAAGAAGAGATATAGGAATAGAAGAAAGGTATAGGAGATATAGGAGAGCAATATAGTCATATTTTTTACAGTCAAGTTTGGAGCGGTTAATATTAAGTTTAAATCTGTTGTGTGCTCTTGTGTTGTTGTGGTTGAAGCTGAAGTAGTCGCCGACAGGCAGGACGTTGCAGCATATGATCTTGTGGGCAATACTTAGATCTTGTTTAAGGCGTCTTAGTTCAAGGCTTTCTAGGCCCAGGATTGAAAGTCTAGTCTCGTAGGGTATTCTGTTTCGAGTGGAGGAGTGAAGGGCTCTTCTGGTGAAGTATCTTTGGACATTTTCAAGGGTGTTAATGTCTGAGATGCGATATGGGTTCCAAACAGATGAGCTGTATTTGAGGATGGGTCTGGCAAAAGTTTTGTAAGCTCTGGTAAGTAGTGTGGGATTGTAAACAAAGGGAGTGAAGGGAGGCCTTGGGCGTCACTTACTGTTCTCCGAGACTTCGACGATGTAGTGGAGGACTGGGCTGTTTCCATCGAAGGGTCTCACCCAGGAGAGGATGACGCTGCGGCTGAAGGACGAATTCAGAGCGGCGAACAGGTTCTGTGGCGGGTGGGGCAGCTCTCTGTGAAAACAAACCCCCTGTTATTCCTTGTGATGTGGATCAACACGGAGAGATTTGACAAAGAACTTTGGCTAGCTGAAGGATTTATTTATTTATTGAATTTGTATGCCGCCCCCTCTCCGAGGACTCGGGGTTGGTTCACAACATAATAAACACAGTGTTTCCCAACCTTGGCAACTTGAAGATATATATATACTGAAATGTCATATACCGAAATGTCCTACCTGTTACCGACTACTTCGCCTTCAAGCGCAACAACACACGAGCACAAAATCGATTTAAACTAAATGTCAACCGCTCCAAACTTGACTGCAAAAAATATGACTTCTGCAACAGAGTAATCAACGCCTGGAATGCACTACCCGGATTCTGTGGTTTCTACTCCTAAGCCCAAAACCTTTAACCTTAGACTATCTACAATTGACCTCTCGTCCTTTCTAAGAGGTCTGTAAGGGGCGTGCATAAGTGCACCATTGTGCCTACCGTCCCTGTCCTATTGTCTACTTTTTATCATTACTTACCTAATGTTTTATATGTACAAATTATCACCCTATAATTGTTTGACAAATAATAAAATAAAATAAAATAAAATAAAATAAAATAAAATAAAATAAAATAAAATAAAATAAAATAAAATAAAATAAAACAAAACAAAACAAAACAAAACAAAACAAAAAAAAAACAAAACAAAACAAAACAAAACAAAACAAATAAAATAAATGAGTGACTGTGAGTAGACAGTACAAATGGGGCTGCAACTGGTGCACCAGGCGAACCTGGGCAAACGCCCCCCTTGCCACAGCTGAAAGATGATGTTCCAAAGTCAGCTGTGGATCAAGGAGGACACCCAAGTTGCAGGACCTTCTCTGATGCCAAGATGGTCACAAGGGGACAGGAATAATAACCATGTCAAGTAACATTGCAACGCTGCCGAGTTGGGTTTCTAATTATGATTTATTGGGAAGAATCTCCTATTGATGCTTAAGGCAGCTAATGGCCCGTTGTTTTCACATTTGAATTTGTTGCTGTGTGTGTGTGTGTGTGTGTGTGTAACGAAGGCAACTTGGTCCATACATTGTTTATATTGGGATATTTTGTTTTTAAATCGCTGTAAAATGACATGAGCAGACAAATCAAAGTTTTGGAACAGTGAGGATTTAAATCAGAACTGTTAATACTCGGGAAAGCAGAAAACATTTCTGGCTATTTGGGGAGAGTTTTGAATCTCACTTATGGTGGTCGAGATCTACCATTTTAAAGGCAGCCATCAGTGAAGCTCAGGGTTGGTAGATCCGTAATAACATAATTGGGATTAAGGGAACGTTCCTGCGGAGCAAATGAAAATGCCATATAATAAAGATTAAATAGAACACAGTACAGGGGAAATAAATAATACCCTTAAGACAGGATTTCCAAAAATGCAGGGATGGGATTAAGCATGCATACACCTGTCGTCTCCGACAGAGGAAGAAAAGGAAAGGGAATTTGTATTGTTTTCACCTGAATAGCGCCAGGAGAGCTTTTCGCAAATAAAGACCATCAAATAATCTTCAGTCTAAGGCAGAAGGCAGTATCCTAAGAAGATTCTTCACGTTCAGTTTGATTCACATGATAGAAACATAGAAGATTGACGGCAGGAAAAGACCTCATGGTCCATCTAGTCTGCCCTTATACTGTTTCCTGTGTTTTATCTTAGGATCAGGGATGGGCTACCCAAATTTTTACTACCACACTGTGGGTGTGGCTTATGCATTTTGTTTCAACATCTTTCAGTGCAAATTGGGTGTTCTGGGGTGGAGCTCCATTTTTGCTACCCCACTCCATCCCACCATCTGTCTGTCTGTCTGTCTGTCTGTCTGTCTGTCTGTCTGTCTATCTATCCATCCATCATCCATCATCTATCAGTCTGTCTGTCTGTCTGTCTGTCTGTCTGTCTGTCTGTCTGTCTGTCTATCTATCCATTCAATTTTCATTCAATTTTTTTTATGCCACCCTTCTCCTTAGGCTCAGTGCGGCTTACAACATGTTAGCAATAGCACTTTTTAAAAACAGAGCCAGCCTATTGCCTCCCACAATCCGGGTCCTCATTTGACCCACCTCAGAAGGATGGAAGGCTGAGTCAACCTCGAGCCGGTGATGAGATTTGAACCGCTGACCTACAGATCTACAGTCAGCTTCAGTGGCCTCTACCTGCTGCGCCACCCAGGCTCAAAGCCTGGGGAGGGCCAAAATAGCTTCCCTCTTCCCCCAGAGGCCCTCTGGAGGCTGGAAAAGGCTTGTTTCCAAACTTCTGATGGGCCCAGTAGGCTTATGTTTCGCCCTCCCCAGTCTCCAAAGGCTTCCCTGGAACCAGGGGAGGGTAAAAAACACCCTCCCCTATCCCCCTGGAGGCTCTCTGGAAGCCAAAAATGCCCTCCCAGAGACTCTATGCAAGCCAAAAATCAGCTGACTGGCACACACATGCACCTTGGAGCTGAGGCAGGGCAACGACACATGTGCCTGCAGATATGTCTCTGTGTGCCACCTGTGGCACCCATGCCATAGGTTCACCATAGAAACATAGAAGACTGACGGCAGAAAAAGACCTCATGGTCCATCTAGTTTGCCCTTATACTATTTCCTGTATTTTATCTTACAATGGATATATGTTTATCCCAGGCATGTTTAAATTCAGTTCCTGTGGATTTACCAACCACGTCTGCTGGAAGTTTGTTCCAAGGCTCTACTACTCTTTCAGTGAAATAATATTTTCTCACGTTGCTTCTGATCTTTCCCCCAACTAACTTGTGTCCCCTTGTTCTTGTGTTCACTTTCCTATTAAAAACACTTCCCTCCTGAACCTTATTTAACCCTTTAACATATTTAAATGTTTCGATCATGTCCCCCCTTTCCTTTCTGTCCTCCAGACTAGACAGACTGAGTTCATGAAGTCTTTCCTGATACGTTTTATGCTGAAGACCTTCCACCATTCTTGTAGCCCGTCTTTGGACCCGTTCACTGCTCTAAGCAATCAACCCAACTCAAACAGTAGCTCTAGATTTGCAGGAGCCATAGGAAGTGAGGAGACAGCCCCAAGATTGATTGATTGCTTTCTTTTCTTTTAATCGTGGCAGCCGGTGCACAGGAACAGTGGCCTGAATCTCGTCTCGAGGCCTTAAGTTATCTCCGCAGATAACCCGCCTTGATTAATCTCCTTTATCCAAGGAAGGGGCAACCCGCCCAAGAATTCCGCCCTGAGTGCATCCGAAGAAGCCTCCTCTCATTATCAATTATTGCTGACCCACGCTACTCCGACGAAAAACGTAGTAATTGCACTTGATGTCCTTAATTTAAATCTGCACTTGTTGCTTTTCATATTTGATGAAGCCGATGCGTACTTAAGAGCTATCCAAAACCTCGGTGTGACCATCTTCGTAAACACAAGCATCCCAAGCTTGGCGCAGCTTTAAAAACAGAGCTATAAAAGAGCTAAAAACGGAGCTAAGAAAGCTGGGCTCTGCGTTTCCTATGTGTCTGAGGGTGGGGGAAAAAAGAGAGCTTAATTTGGCGTCCCCAGAGACATGGTTCCTTGCAACCTTGGCCTTAACTGAAGAGCTAAATTAGATTTGTGTGGGTGAAAGGGATCCCTGAAAGGCAACACGTTCTGCTTCGGACTGTTTATTAAATTCCAAATGAAAAGAACTATTACCTTTTCAACAGCAACGGAAGCGATAGAAAGCCCTCTGCAGGCGTTCTAAGTGCTGTTAGAATAACGGGGCAGCTACCGGATGCAAATAATAATTTCCAGAAATGCGGATCATTGTGTTCTTTCAGATACATCTGTCGGAGGCAAGCAACCCAGCAGCCAGTGACACTTGTTAGTAGCTAAAGTCGGTAACTTTATTGCTTAACACCTATCTGGCAAGAACCTCCTCCAGATTATTTGTCTGTATGTCCATCCATTCGTCTGTCCATCCACCCACCTACCCACCTGCCCATACATCCATCTATCTATCTTTTATCATATCCATCCATCCACCCATCCACCCATCCATCCATCTATTTTTAAATGGATTTAATTTTTTATTATTAGATTTGTAATGTATTGTATTACTGCTGCGAGCCGCCTCAAGTCTTCGGAGAGGGGCGGCATACAAATCTAATAAACTATAAACTATAATAAACTATAACTATTTTTCACAATTTGTAGTTTCCGAACACTCTTCGTAGATGCTTGGAACAAACTTCCAGCAGACATGGTGGGTAAATCCACAGGAACTGATTTTAAACATGCCTGGGATAAACATATATCCATCCTAAAATAAAATACAGGAAATAGTATAAGGGCAGACTAGATGGACCAGGAGGTCTTTTTCTGCTGTCAATCTTCTATGTTTCTATGTTTCTATGTTTCTATGTTTCTATGTTTCTATGTTTCTATGTTTCTATGTTTGTTTCTATGTTTCTATGTTTCTATGTTTCTATGTTTCTATGTTTCTATGTTTCTATGTTTCTATGTTTCTATGTTTCTATGTTTCTATGTTTCTATGTTTCTATGTTTCTATGTTTCTATGTTTCTATGTTTCTATGTTTCTATGTTTCTATGTTTCTATGTTTCTATGTTTCTATGTTTCTATGTTTCAAAGGTCGCTCCATGTAGAAAGGATTGCTGTCCTTTCCCTGGGAATGACCAGATATGAGAGATGAAAGTTATGACTCTTGCAGCCGTGCAAAGATTCCAAGCTAGGTCCTCGCTTGACCCCTCCTTCTAGCCTAGCTGTCAGTTTTCTAACATAACTGGAGTCCAAGGCAGAGATGTACTTGTACAAACATGCCAGAGCAAGATCAACAGCCACAAAAACTGGAACATTTTTTTTTTGTACACAACCCAGTAAATTTAGGACCCCTGCATCGACTGGAAGCCATTTCACACCGCTCGAATCCCAGTTTGAGTTGCAGCTGGCCCTCCTTCCAAAGAGCGTGGAATTTCTGCAGAAAAGCTGTGAAATCTGTCAAACAAGCTGCCTAATTATGCAAAACAAAAGACACAAACGCACAGCGAGAGGGTGGTTGTTAGCGGAGAGAGGCTGCCGATGCGCCGAATAAATGTGTGATGGTGACTGCATGAAAGCCAAACCGGTTTTCGCTGGTTTAGGTACCAAGGCAGAGGTGGCTTTTCATGTTTCTTCGCTGGTACTTGAGGATGTTCTGTTAAGCAGACTTAGTAACAGGGTTCTTCACGGTGGGTAAAAAAAACCCGATGGGGATTTGGTTTTATCTACTTCAAATTCAAATCTCAAAGTGGAAAAGCAAAGAGATTCTTTGACTCCTGAAGTACAACATCAATCTCGTCTACGTTGTTTAGGAAAACATGCTGGATCCTTAAGAAGACGGCACCAGCTAACATTTTTCTAATAATCCTAAATTCAAATAAATTCAAGTATTACATATATTTGTGTATAACAGAATAACACAGTGGAGAGCTTGGCTGCATAGCTAGAGGCATAACAAGCAGGAAGAAGGAGATTGTGATCCCGCTGTATAGAGCGCTGGTGAGACCCCATTTGGAATAATATTGTGTCCAGTTCTGGAGACCTCACCTACAAAGATATGGATCAAACTGAATTGGTCCAAAGTTGGGCTACAGAAATGGTGGAAGGTCTTAAGCATCGGACCAGAATATCTCTGGGACCGCCTTCTGCTGCACAAATCCCAGCGACCGGTTAGGTCCCACAGAGTTGGCCTTCTCCAGGTCCCGTCGACTAAGCAATGTCATTTGGCGAGACCCAGGAGAGCCTCCTCTGTGGCGGCCCCAACCCTCTGGAACCAGCTCCCCCAAGATATCAGAGTTGCCCCCACCCTCCTTGCCTTTCGCAAGCTCCTTAAAACCCACCTCTGTCGTCAGGCATGGGGGAATTGAAATTTCCCTTCCCCCTAGGCTTATAGAATTTATACATGGTATGCTTGTATGTATGAGTGGTTCTTTAAATTGGGGTTTTTTAGATTGTTTTTAATATTAGATTTGTTTACATTGTCTTTTTATATTGTTGTTAGCCGCCCCGAGTCTTCGGAGAGGGGCGGCATACAAATCTAATAAATAAATAAATAAATAAAATAAATAAAACTTATCAGGAAAGATTTCATGAACTCCATCTGTATAGTCTGGAGGACAGAAGGAAAAGGGGGGACATGATCGAAACATTTAACTATGTTAAAGGGTTAAATAAGGTTCAGGAGGGAAGTGTTTTTAATAGGAAAGTGAACCCAAGAACAGGGGGGCACAATCTGAGATTAGTTGGGGGAAAGATCAGAAGCAACCTGAGAAAATATTATTTTACTGAAAGAGTAGTAGATGCTTGAAACAAACTTCCAGCAGACGTGGTTGGTCAATCTATAGTAACTGAATTTAAACATGCCTGGGATAAACATAGATCCATCCTAAGATAAAATACAGGAAATAGTATAAGGGCAGACTAGATGGACCATGAGGTCTTTTCCTGCCGTCAATCTTCTACGTTTCTATGAGAGGGACCTTGAAGGTCCTCAAGCAGGAGACAAGTTTGTCAAATTCTATTTTAGAATTTCCTGATGAACCAGGAAAGACTTCTTGCAAAGATTAAGCTCTTCTAAGGTTGATAGATTAGATCTTCTAAGGTCAATGTATTAGATTGGCGGAGATATCAACCTTAGAAGAGCTTAATCTAGAAGAATATGAACCCTTGCCCGCTAATTCACAGTATATGGACCATGATGACTTGGAATTAATGGGACTTCAAGGTCCAACACATATGGCAGGCGTTGGAGTGAAAAACCCGGTAGGTTTTAAACTGTCACATTATCGCAAAAGTCCTTTCTTCAGTTATATTCCGTGTGTAATACTGGCAAAATGTTAAATGGTCTTTTCAGTTAAATAGTCTATGGTGTTAATCTCAAAGGCCATAAAACACGAGAATAATGAACTGGTGTCTACTGTAATCCGTAACTGTCTGAAGCCGTTCAGGCCCACATTTCTTAATCCCTTAAAGGTAAAATCATTGGGGCGTGTAAGAAACATTTGTCACCAGGAACACTGATGGGAAAAAGGAGAGAGAATTCCAGACCGAGAAAATGTCCTGCCTCTCAATTCCAGCCCAGAAGTGGATATTAACCATTATTATTAATTTCAGGAGAAGAAATGTTTTGGTATCATGCACTAAAGCACAGGAAAGATTGCAAGTACAGTGAGTAAAGAAAAAAATAAAATGAAAAAAATGAGCTGCTTTTACAGTCATGAACTCTGCTGGGTTGATCTTGGTTTCCTGCCTTTAGGGGAAAAAACATAAGTCTATAGGTGGATATAGCATTGCTTCCAGCTGTAGGGGTTCAGCTCCAGTGACATCAGAGGCCGATGTCTTAGAAGAACATGAACGATTAAAAACGAATAAGGCAATGGGTCCAGATGGCATCCACCCCAGAGTTCTTAAAGTTTATGAAAGCCTAGAAAGCCTAGAACTAAGACGCCTTAAACAAGATCTAAGTATTGCCCACAAGATCAAATGCTGCAACGTCCTGCCTGTCAGCGACTACTTCAGCTTCAACCACAACAACACAAGAGCACACAACAGATTTAAACTTAATGTTAACCGCTCCAAACTTGACTGTAAAAAATATGACTTCAGTAACCGAGTTGTCGAAGCGTGGAACTCATTACCGGCCTCCATAGTGTCATCCCCAAACCCCCAACACTTTACCCTTAGATTATCCACGGTTGACCTATCCAGATTCCTAAGAGGTCAGTAAGGGGCGAGTACAAGTGCACCAGAGTGCCTTCCGTCCCCTGTCCTATTGCTCTCCTATATCTCCTATACCTTTCTTCCATTCATATATCTCTTCTATTCTTTCATTGATATGTTCTATTACTATATCTTTTTTTCTATTATTTCTTAGATATATTTTACTATGAGTAATCTCCTCTATAACCTTCATCATGTATTTTACTATGTGTATATAGATATATACCCACTAAAACCCTCATTGTGTATTGGACAAAATAAATAAATAAATAATAAATAAATTCAGATATGTGATTGCTACCCCCCTGACTGATTTGTTTAACCAATCCCTGTTAACTGGAGATGTTCCTGATGATTGGAGAATGGCCAGTGTTGTGCCTATCCACAAGAAGGGCAGTAGAGAAGAAGCTAGTAACTACAGGCCAGTTAGCTTGACATCAGTTATACTTAAAATGATGGAGACTCTACTCAAAAAGAGGATAAATCAGCACCTAAAAACCAATAACTTATTAGACCCAAACCAGCATGGCTTTACTGAGGACAAATCATGTCAGACTAATCTCATTGATTTCTTTGACTATGTCACAAAGGTGTTGGATGAAGGTGGTGCTGTGGATATTACCTATCTGGACTTTAGCAAAGCCTTTGATACAGTTCCACATAAAGAGCTGATAGATAAATTAGTGAAGATTGGACTTAATCCCTGGATAGTTCGGTGGATTTGCAGCTGGCTGATATCAGAGGGTTGTTGTTAATGGCGAGTATTCTGAGCAGAGCCTGGTTACAAGCGGTGTGCCACAAGGGTTTGTTCTGGGTCTTATTCTTTTTAATATCTTTGCGAGTGACATAGGGGAAGGTTTTGTAGGGAAGGTTTGTCTATTTGCCGATGACTCTAAAGTGTGCAACAGGGTTAATATTCCTGGAGGCGTCTGTAATATGGCAAAGAATTTAGCTCTACTAGATAAATGGTTAAAGGAATGGAAACTGCAGTTTAATGTTTCCAAATGTAAAATAATGCACTTGGGGAAAAGGAATCCTCAATCTGAGTATTGGGGGAAAGATTAGAAGTAACGTGAGAAAATATTGTTTTACTGAAAGAATAGTAGATGCTTGGAACAAACTTCCAGCAGACGTGGTTGATAAATCCACAGGAACTGAATTTAAACATGCCTGGGATAAACATTTATCCACCCTAAGATAAAATACAGGAAATAGTATAAGGGCAGACTAGATGGACCAGGAGGTCTTTTTCTGCCGTCAATCTTCTATGTTCTATGTTTCTATGTTTCTATCACAGTGATGGCGAACCTTTTTTCCCTCAGGTGCCAAAAGAGTGTGGGCATGGGCTATCGCGCATGCATGGGTGCCCATGCTCATAATTTAATACCTGCGGAGGGCAAAAACAGCTTCCCCTGCCTTGTATATTAAAAAGTGTTTGTAGCCCTTCACTGGGGATGTCCCTCCGACCTTCCTGCCAATCAGCTTAAAGCTCTGCTGGGAGAATTGGCGCTAGACTTGTGGTTGGGGGTCACCACAGCATGAGGAACTGTATTAAGGGGTCGCGGCATTAGAAAGGTTGAGAACCACCGTTACGTGAAGCACAGTGGTTTCTCAATAAAACCTGACCCTGCCTTGTTATTTATTTATTTATTGGATTTGTATGCCACTCCTCTCCGTAGACTCGGGGCGGCTAACAACAGTGGTAAAAACAACATGTGACAATCCAATAGTAACACAGCTAAAAACCCTTATTTTAAGAACCAATCATACATACAAACATACCATACATAAATTGTAGAAGCCTAGGAGGAAAGAATATCTCAGTTCCCCCATGCCTGACGACAGAGGTGGGTTTTAAGAAGCTTATGAAAGGCAAGAAGGGTGGGTGCTGTTCTAATCTCTGGGGGGGAGTTGGTTCCAGAGGGCCGGGGCCGCCACAGAGAAGGCTCTTCCCCTGGGCCCCGCCAAACGACATTGTTTAGTTGGCGGGACCCGGAGAAGGCCCACTTTGTGAGACCTAACTGGTCGCTGGGATTCGTGTTAAAGGTTCTCTTGCTTTCCTATCCGTACTGCTCAAGACCAGCTTCTTATTTTGGGAAGCTGTCTCGTTCGCAGAACACATGTTTTCAGAAGTACAAATAACCCAAGGAAAGCCATTCCCCCCCGCGCACTCGGCATAAGGCCTCAGACGAAGAGCCCTCCCCTCCTTTCGCCCTGTGGAAGCCCGCACATGTGTTTTTCTACCACTGCAGGTAATTTTGGATACAGCAGTAATTTTTCTCTCCTGCATAATAGCCCACCAGAGAGGCTGGAAATTACTAAGAGAGAGAGAGAGAGAGAGAGAGCTTCTCTATTGTATGGAAAAGATAATCTGCTTTCTGCCTGACTTCTTCTTAATTGTTCTCACTCAGATGAAGCGTGGCAAATAAAAGGAGCGCAAATGGTACAAGCAGTCAATGCGACTGAAGAAATATGTAGAATCCACAACAGGGTTTTTTAAAGAAAAATCGCTGGGTGTCATTGAGAGTTGTGCTAGCAGGCATTACCGAGAGCCGTTTCTTACTGAATCTCGTTTATCGATGGGGAAATTGAAACCAGTTTGGTTGACATGGTACAAGCATTTGTGTTTTGTGTCTATTCTTTGTGTTGCTCTCGCTGTGTTTGCATGTTGACTATATTTTGGGAGCATCTATAGCAGTGATGGCGAACCTATGGCAGGGGGCCCACAGGTGGCAGGCGGAGTCATATTTATTTATTGTTAGAGTTGAAAGGGACCATGAAGGCCATCTAGTTCAACCCCCTGCCCAAGCAGGAACCCTGTAGCACACCAGTCAAGTGGCAGTTCAATCTTCTCTTAAAAATGTCCAGAGTGTTGGAGTTCACAACGTCCGCTGGTAGGTTGTTCCATTGGTTGATCGCTCTGACCATCAGGAAGTTCCTCCTTATCTCCATGTTGAATCTCTCCATGGTCAGCTTCCAGCCGTTGTTCCTCGTCCGGCCCTCTGGTGCCCTGGAGAATAAAGTGATCCCCTCCTCTCTGTGACATCCCCTCGTATACTTGTAGACTGCTATCATGTCCGCTCTGGCCCTCCTTTTCTCTAGGCTATCCATGCCCAGTTCTCTCAGTCTCTCTTCGTAAGTCTTGGTTTCCAGTCCTTTAATCATCTTGGTTGCTCTTTTTTGCACCTTCTCCAGAGTTTCAATATCTCTTTTGAAGTGTGGTGACCAGAACTGAATACAGTACTCCAGGTGTGTAGTAGAGTGGTATTAAGACTTCCCTGGTCTTGGAGTGTATTCCCCTGTTGATGCAGCTTAGGATTGTGTTGGCTTTTTTAGCTGCTGCTGCACATTGTTGGCTCATGTTTAGTTGATTGTCCACCAAGACTCCGAGGTCTCTTTCGCAGTCGCTACTGCTAAGAGGGGTTTCTCCCAGGTTGTATGTGTATCCAGGGTTTTTTCTGCCTAGGTGAAGGACTTTGCTCTTGTTGATGTTAAACATCATTTTGTTGGTGTGGGCCCACTCTGTTAGTCTGTTTAGGTCTTTCTGTAATTTGAGCCTGGCACATATCTGCTGGCACATGAGCTGTTGCCCTAGCTCAGCTCCAACATGCATGTGTGTGCCGGCCAGCTGATTTTTGGCTCACACAGAGGCTCTGAGAGGGCATTTTTGGCTTCCAGAGAGCCACCATGGGGATGGGAAAAGGCATTTTTACACTCCCCCAGTTCCAGGGAAGCCTTTGGAGCCTGGGGAGGGTGAAACATGAGCCTACTGGGCCCACCAAAATTTGGAAACAGGCCATTTTCAGCCTCCAGAGGGCCTTTGGAGGGTAGTGGAAGCTGTTTTCACCTTTCTTGGGCATTGAGTTATGGGTGTGGGCTGCATCATTGAGGAGTGGTACCTCATGATTCTTGAGAAGTGTATATTTTCTTTTATGTACACTGAGAGCATATGCACCAAAGACAAATCCCTCGTGTGTCCAATCACACTTGGCCAATGAAGAATTCTGTTCTGTTCTGTTTTGCTTTCCTCTACTCAATTCTACTCTGATTCTTGACAAATGTCTCTATTATTATTATTATTATTATTATTATTATTATTATTATTATTAATTAGATTTGTATGCCACCCCTCTCCGCAGACTCAGGGCGGCTCACAACAAGAATAGTAACAACATAACAATGTAACAAATCTAACATTTAAAAAACATCTAAAAAACCTGTCATTAAAAAACCATAGAACACAAACATACCATACATAAACTATATTTATGTACACTGAGAGCATCTTCACCAAAGACAAATTCCTTGTGTATCCAGTCACACTTGGCCAATGAAGAATTATATTCTATTTTATTCTATCTAAATAGAAACATAGAAACATAGAAGACTGAAGACAGAAAAAGACCTCATGGTCCATCTAGTCTGCCCTTATACTATTTTCTGTATTTTATCTTAGGATGGATATATGTTTATCCCAGGCATGCTTAAATTCAGTTACTGTGGATTTACCAACCACGTCTGCTGGAAGTTTGTTCCAAGGATCTACTACTCTTTCAGTGAAATAATATTTTCTCATGCTGCTTTTGATCTTTCCCCCAACTAACTTCAGATTGTGACCTCTTGTTCTTGTGTTCACTTTCCTATTAAAAACACTTCCCTCCTGGACCTTTTTTAACCCTTTAACATATTTAAATGTCCCCCCTTTTCCTTCTGTCCTCCAGAGTATACAGATTGAATTCATGAAGTCTTTCCTGATACGTTTTATGCTGAAGACCTTCCACCATTCTTGTAGCCCCTCTTTGGACCCGTTCAATTTTATCCATCTCTCTTTGTAGGTGAGGTCTCCAGAACTGGACACAGTATTCCAAATGTGGTCTCACCAGCGCTCTATATAGCAGGATCACAATCTCCCTCTTCCTGCTTGTTATACTTCTTGTTATATGTTCTCAAATGGGCACCGGAGATGTCAAATTACACATGCCAATCCTTTGAAGGAGGTTCTTCAGAACACCGCAGGAGCACACCGGAGGTCTCCAACCTTGGCAACGTTTAAGACCTGTGGACATGCTGGCTAAAGGAATCCTGGGAGTTGAAGTCCACAGGCCTTAAATTCACTGAGGCTGAACCCCCCTGCAGTACGCTCTGCACCTCCTTTTGCGATCATTAAAGCAGCCGCATCTGGGAAACAGGGAAGCCAAATGCCTGTCGATGCCCAAACAGGCAGGGCCAGCTGGGAACCGCTTTGCCAGCAGCTGCGTGAGCCAGGAAAGGCCCTGCCTGCTTTAACAATTCAAAAAGAGCCGCTCGGTATGCTCTCCTGTGCTTTCCGAAGCTTTCTTTCAAAGGATTTACCGTATTTTTCAGAGTATAAGACGCACCGGAGTATAAGGCTCTCCTCGGAGTAGAGCCTTCTCTGTTGCCGCCCCGGTTCTTTGGAATCAACTCCTACCCGATGTCCCACCCCGCTGGCTTTTTGGAAGGCCACGAAGATCTGGCTATGCCGGCAGCCTTGGGGGCCCTAAATTAACACTTGGGATGGTGTAGGGTTTCCTGCTTGAGCAGGGGGTTGGACTTGATGACCTACAAGGTCCCTTTCAACTCTAATAAATAAATAAAACACCAACCTGGCCACCTGTATGAATATGACTGCGTGAATGGTATGTATGTGGGTTGGTGAGTTGCTTTCTTATGAGAGTTAATTAGGGTTTTGGAATTATATTTTTTCTTGACTTCTTCTTAGGGTTATTTGTTATTTTATATGGTAATTTTATATTGTTGTAAGCCACCCTGAGTTCTTGGGGATTTTTCCTTCCTTCCTTCCTTCCTTCCTTCCTTCCTCCCTCCCTCCCTCCCTCCCTCCCTCCCTCCCTCCCTCCCTCCCTCCCTCCCTCTCTTTGAGTTGAGACAGGCAGGGTTCCCTTGGGTCCCATTTGTTGGGGGTCAAGGGAAAGGGAGGGTCTTGCCTTCTCTTTCTGCTCAAGATCTCCAAAGACAATTGGTGGGCCACTGGGTGACACAGAATGCTGGACTCCATGGGCTTTGGCCTGATTCAGCAGGGCTCTTCTTAGGTTCTTAGGTTCTCTCTGTCTTTCTCCCTCCCTCCCTCCCTTCCTCCCTCTCTTTGAGTTGAGGCAGGCAGGGTTCCCTTGTGTCCCATTTGTTGGAGGTCAAGGAAAAGGGAGGGTCTTGCCTTCTCTTTCTGCTCAAGATCCCCATGGACAATTGGGGGACCACTGTGGGACACAGAATGCTGGACTCCATGGGCTTTGGCCTGATTCAGCAGGGCTCTTCTTAGGTTCACTCTGTCTTTCTCCCTTCCTTCCTCCCTCCCTTCCTTCCTCCCTCTCTTTGAGTTGAGGCAGGCAGGGTTCCCTTGGGTCCCATTTGTTGGGGGTCAAGGGAAAGGGAGGGTCTTGCCTTCTCTTTCTGCTCAAGATCCCCATGGACAATTGGTGGGCCACTGTGGGACACAGAATGCTGGACTCCATGGGCTTTGGCCTGATTCAGCAGGGCTCTTCTTAGGGTCTTATGTTCTTACGTAGATTCTAGAAATGATCACACTAAGGAATTCCTCTGTCCTGTTCCACAAAACTATGTTGATTCTTTCAAAACCTGCTTTTGTTGCTCAGATGGAAGAAACTCAGCCAAGGAGCGATGAATTCAAGTCCCTTTCAGTTGCATGACAACGTTTGAATAGGGAGAAAAATAGGCAAATGCAACCCTTAAGAAGGAAAAATCTGACGTATTGGGGGAGGGAATGCTGGCTATTCAAGAGATCAAAGGACCCGGGCATCTTTAGAGAAAGGTTGGCTCGTTAGAAGTACATTTTCTGATCGATTCGTGAACTGCAATAATAAGATCCAATCATCTTGCAATTTCGCCGTGCAATTTAACACGACATGCGGCACTCTGGGCAGGTGCAAATACATTTTGCTTGGCAGGGGGAGGGAAAACACACACACACACACACATGCAACTTTTTAATATTGTTGTCATGTACAGAGACTCATGTTTGCCACCTTTGCAAAGCCTGCTTCCTTTGTGGGGCTGGCTGTAGGTCCAAAATGAACCGTTAAGAGGACGTGTTTAATACAGGCGGTTCTTGACTTGCAATCATTTGTTTGATTAGAGGACTTGAGGCTGAGACATATAAAGAACGGTTGCAGGAACTGCGCATGGATAGACCAGGGGAGACATGAGAGCAGTTTCCCAATACAGTGGTCCCTCTACTGACGAGCTTAATTCGTTCCGTGACCAGGTTCTTAAGTAGAAAAGTTGGTAAGAAGAAGCCATTTTTCCCCTTAGGAATCAATGGAAAAGCAAATAAGGCATTCGATTGGAGAAACCACAGGGAGGGCGGAGGCCCTGGTTCCTCCCTGGAGATTCCTAGAGAGGCCTGACGGAGGCTTCTCCCCACCTTTTCTGGCCCTGTTTCCTCCCAGGAGATTCCTAGAGAGGCCCCACAGAGGCTTCTCCCCACCTTTTCCGGCCCTGTTTCCTCCCAGGAAATTCCTAGAGAGGCCCCACAGAGGCTTCTCCCCGCCTTTTCCGGCCCTGTTTCCTCCCAGGAGATTCCTAGAGAGGCCTGACGGAGGCTTCTCCCCACCTTTTCTGACCCTGTTTCCTCCCAGGAGATTCCTAGAGAGGCCCCACAGAGGCTTCTCCCCACCTTTTCCGGCCCTGTTTCCTCCCAGGAAATTCCTAGAGAGGCCCCACGGAGGCTTCTCCCCACTTTTTCCAGCCCTGTTTCCTCCCAGGAGATTCCTAGAGAGGTTTTTAGTTGTTTTATTAAATTGGATTGTTTCATGTTGTTTTTTATCATTGTTGTTAGCCGCCCCGAGTTTGTGGAGAGTGGTGGCATACAAATCCAATAAATAAATAAATAAATCTCAAATTTCGTTTTGGGTCAGGATTGACCCGAGGAGAACAGCAGGGTTAAACAAGAGCTCTGATCGCAACCAGACATCTGAGTGGAGAATGCATTTGTACAAACTAAGCTATGAACATGATGGAGCTAAGAATTCTCTTTGGCCATTTCGAGAACCTTTCGAGGAAATTTTATCTAATTAACGTTAGACATACATTTAAAAAAAATAAGACTAGTCGTGGTTAGTAGAGACAACTGTCATAATTTGGACTCCAGCTGGGAAGAAAAAGAATCCTGTCTCTTTGCGGAATGACGAACGTTAAACAGAGAGAACTATTAGTATTATTATGTAAACTAGCTTTTCCTGTGCAACTTTATAGTCGCTCATAAAATATTCCATTCAGGCAATTTAGTTCCATTGATTTTGAAAGTCTTTATGTGTGATGAATCTCCAGCAAAATTAAAACCTCCAGAGAGAGGCATACACTCAAAGAAAAGAAGACGTCAAAGCGAAGGAAGAAACAAAGGGAGAAGAAACTGCTTGTCATTTCACAAGTTTTATAAAAGAGAAGGAGCAGCTGTGGGTGGAGTTAAAAGAGGGATCAGCCTGGAATCCCTACAGAGGCGTAAACAGCGTCCAACTTTCTTTGAGTTCTGTTGACTTTTATCTAACCTCAAACAGGCATTAACTGTTAGTTGAGATTTTTCTTGTGTCTAAGAATGTCTACAGTTCTGGTCAATGCACCTCGAGGATATAATAATAATAATAATAATAATAATAATAATAATAATAATAATAATAACAACAACAACAACAACAGTAATAACAATAACAACAATAATAAAAATAATAGTAGTAGTAGTAATAATAATAACAACAATAACAACAACAATAATACTAATAATACTAATAATACTAATAATACTAATAATACTAATAATACTAATAATACTAATAATACTAATAATACTAATAATACTAATAATACTAATAATACTAATAATACTAATAATACTAATAATACTAATAATACTACTACTACTACTAATAATAATAATTTATTAGATTTGTATGCTGCCCCTCTCCGGAGACTCATGCTTTGTAAAGCTCTGAAGACCTACCTGTGCAGGTGAACATGGAGGGCCGTGAGAGACGAGATTGTCTCATGCTATGTATGATTGAATTGGATGAAGGGGCATGACTGTATATGGGGTTTTTAATACTTTTTAGTAATTTGTATAATTTTTATAGTAATTTATATTTCTTTACATATTGTTGCATTTATAATGTTGTACGCCGCCCTGAGCCACCTTGAGAAGGGCAGCATATCAATCAATCAATCAATCAATCAATCAATCAATCAATCAATCAATCAATCAATCAATGATTCCTAGAGAGGCACCATGGAGGCTTCTCTCCTCCTTTTCTGGCCCTGTTTCCTCTCAGGTGATTCCTATAAAGGCCCCACGGAGGCTGCTCCCTGGCTTTTCCGGCACTGTTTCCTCACATGAGATTCCTACAGAGGCCCCACAGAGGCTTCTCCCCACCTTTTCCGGCCCTGTTTCCTCCCAGGAGATTCCTAGAGAGGCCCCACGGAGGCTTCTCCCTGCCTTTTCCGGTTACAGTTTCGGGGGCTCGGGCTTGTAAGTGGAAAATGGTTCTTGAGAAGAGGTTCTTATCTAGAGAGGTTTGTAAGTAGAGGCGTTCTTAGGTAGAGGTACCACTGTATTTCCTGAAATATTTCATTCTTCTAGGAGAGGGGTCGGTTTTAACTTCAGCCTGATCTTCCGCACGTCGCATTCCCCATCCCAATGTGCTACGTGAAAACTTACATGACTTCCATCCTGGCCACCCGCGAATCATTCCCGCCCGAGGAGCTGACTTCGCAGGTGTAGTCGCCGATGTCACCTGACCACGTTTGGCCAATGATGAGGCTGCCGTCTTTCTCTATGGTGATTCGGGAGCTGCTGGATGGATTGATGACCACAGTATCCTTCTTCCAAGTGTACCTAATGGTCACAGGACATCAGATTAGTTCAAGTCAGCTGCCTAATTTGTTAAACATGACGAATGTGCTGAAATTACCTGGCAAAACCAGAGATAAATAATATAAGATGGGTGGACTTCAACTCCCAGAATCCCCTAGTCCAGCAGTAAGCAAAATTGGCTCTTCTATGACTTGTGGACTTCAACTCCCAGAATTCCTGAGCCAATACATGCTAGCTCAGGAATTCTGGGAGTTGAAGTCCATATGTCATAGAAGAGCCAACTTTGCCTACCCCTGCCCTGGTCATCCATGTTTGGGGAATGGCTGGGGAATTCTGGGAGTTGAAGTCCACACCCCTCATAAATTAAATTAAATTAACATTAAATTTTTTAGACTTCTAAGCCGCCCAACTCCTTGCAGACTCTGGGCAGCGTACAGTATTAAAAATAGTGTAATATAATAATAACAACATAAACAGTGATTAAAACCTTGTCCGGTTTGACAAAAATTGTGATAAGGGATACAACCCTACTTTACAGAGCTCAGATACAAATACCTCGGTTACTTTTGTGGGGAGAAAGCTACCACTGGCAATCGGAACCCAACTAGATAAATGGTCAAAGCAATGGAAACTGCAGTTTAATGTTTCCAAATGTAAAATAATGCACTTGGGGAAAAGGAATCCTCCATCTGAGTATTGCATTGGCAGTTCTGTGTTAGCAAAATCTAATCTGACTCTAAAGTGTGCAATAGGGTTGATATTCCTGGAGGGGTCTGTAATATGGTAAATGATTTAGCTTTACTAGATAAACGGTCAAAGCAATGGAAACTGCAGTTTAATGTTTCCAAATGTAAAATAATGCACTTGGGGAAAAGGAATCCTCAATCTGAGTATTGCATTGGCAGTTCTGTGTTAGCAAAAACTCCAGAAGAGAAGGATTTAGGGGTCGTGATTTCTGACAGTCTCAAAATGGGTGAGCAGTGTGGTCGGGCAGTAGGAAAAGCAAGTAGGATGTTTGGCTGCATAGCTAGAGGTATAACAAGCAGGAAGAGGGAGATTGTGATCCCCTTATATAGAGCGCTGGTGAGACCACATTTGGAGTACTGTGTTCAGTTCTGGAGACCTCACCTACAAAAAGATATCGACAAAATTGAACGGGTCCAAAGACGGGCTACAAGAATGGTGGAAGGTCTTAAGCATAAAACGTATCAGGAAAGACTTCATGAACTCAATCTGTAGAGTCTGGAGGACGGAAGGAAAAGGGGGGACATGATCAAAACATTTAAATATGTTAAAGGGTTAAATAAGGCTCAGGAGGGAAGTGTTTTTAATTGGAAAGTGAACACAAGAACAAGGGGACACAATCTGAAGTTAGTTGGGGGAAAGATAAAAGGCAACTTGAGAAAATATTATTTTACTGAAAGAGTAGTAGATCCTTGGAACAAACTTCCAGCAGACGTGGTTGGTAAATCCACAGGAACTGAATTTAAACATGCCTGGGATAAACATATATCCATCCTAAGATAAAATATAGGAAATAGTATAAGGGCAGACTAGATTTACCAGGAGGTCTTTTTCTGCCATTAGTCTTCTATGTTTCTATCATCGCCTAACCCTAAAATTTTACCCTTAAGACTATCCACTGTTGACCTCTCCCAATTCCTAAGCAGTCAGTAAGGGGCGTGCATAAGTGCACCAGTGTGCCTTCCGTCCCATGTCCTAGTATCATGTATATAAATATTATTATATCTTTGTGTATCGCCAATACATACTTGGCTAAACAAATAAATAAAAAACAAACAAATACTGTGCAATAAATAACTCATTTCAAACACGTTTGGCGGGCCCCAGGGGAAGAGCCTTCTCTGTGGCGGCCCCGGCCCTCTGGAACCAACTCCCCCCGGAGATTAGAACTGCCCCCACCCTCCCTATCTTTCGTAAACTACTCAAGACTCATTTATACCGCCAGGCATGGGGGAGTTGAGATAGCCCTTCCCCCTAGGCCATTACAAGTTATGCATGGTATGTTTGTGTGTGTGTATGTTTGGTTTTATAATAGGGGTTTTAGTTGTTTTTTATTATTGGATTGTACATGTTGTTTTTATTATTGTTGTTAGCCGGCCCGAGTCTACGGAGAGGGGCAGCATACAAATCCAATAAATAAATAAATAAATAAATAATAATAATAATAATAATAATTATTATTATTATTATAAAGGAACTTAGAACATGCTGTTGTTAAATACAATAAGTAATATATTAAGAAATATCAGAAACATAAGCAGATACAGTCAGTCGGTCATGGTATCTATGACAAAATTTCTGCAATTTCAACATTTATTGATTTGCGAAGGGCAAGCGTCTCAATGACTGAGATTAAAGTAGAATACTGAAGAATATTTATTATGCCAAACCTAGAATATTCCCTTTCAAAGCGGCTACAAAGGTTTCTTAGGCAACAGGTGAAAAATCTTCACTCTCGAAAAATACTGCGTAAATGTTAATTACACTTCTTAGGCTGGTCTTCGACCACAATAAAGATTTGATTAGACTTGGATAAAAGATTGCAAGGGGTTGAGGGGGGGGGGGGGTTTCGCCTCGTGTCCCCCCCCCTATCTGTGATTTTTTCATGTCACAGTTTGTAGAATAGAATTCTTGCTTTAAACCGTTTATAGTGGGACTTGTCCTCAGAATCCTACCAGCGTTTATGAGAACAAAAAGCATCTTCTTTAGTCAAGTCTACACATTATTCCTCTCTCTCTCTCTTTTTTCTTTTGACAAATGGCACTGTTTGATGTTTTCTAAAGGGAATGGAAGCATCTGCGTTAGATTTGGATATATCTATATTCATTCTTGTGTATAAAACACAGAGGGAAATCTTTTGACTCCCTGCTCGTAGAATTTGGTAGTTAAAAGATTCGTTTTTGTCTGGTGTAAGCTTTGGTTCTGGGTGGTTTTTCTCGGGGAGGGGAAAAAAATAATATCCGAAGCTTCTAAGATTCCCCCCTCCCCCCTTTCGAACCGATTTGCAAAACCAATTCCCTTAAATTGCTTTGGGTTTTATTCTCATTAAGGACCGGCTCGTGACAAGGCAGTTTTATTGATATTGTGTTAACCTTGACAGTAAATCATAGGACGTTGTATTGAAATCATGAAGTGGAACATAGCTCATTGTAAATAATGCATATGGTTGCAGCTGAAAAGTAAAGAGAGCTTGATGTGAATTAAGGGTGTGACTTTCTACTTCAGACTGGAATAGTTGGGAAATAGTATACTCTATACTATATTTCAAACTATTACACTAGACGACTCTATCACAGACCACCACTAACCACAAAATACTGGCCAGTGAACCAATAATCACCAACCATCAGACCCACCGCAGACCACACCTATGCAAAGGTGCATGGCAATATATACAAGTGTTGACCAATCAGGTCGTAGCCCATTCTACTGATGCACCATGACTCAGCATTCCTTCTACTTTACAATAAATACAGCATTTTCACATAGAATCATAGAAACATAGAAGACTGATGGCAGAAAAAGACCTCATGGTCCATCTAGTCAGCCCTTATACTATTTCCTGTATTTTATCTTAGGATGGATATATGTTTATCCCAGACACGTTTAAATTCAGTTACTGTGGATTTACCAACCACGTCTGCTGGAAGTTTGTTCCAAGGATCTACTACTCTTTCAGTAAAATCATATTTTCTCATGTTGCTTTTGATCTTTCCCCCAACTAACTTCAGATTGTGTTCCCTTGTTCTTGTGTTCACTTTCCTATTAAAAACACTTCCCTCCTGGACCTTATTTAACCCTTTAACATATTTAAATGTTTCAATCATTTCCCCCCTTTCCCTTCTGTCCTCCAGACTATACAGATTGAGTTCATGAAGTCTTTCCTGATACGTTTTATCCTTAAGACCTTCCACCATTCTTGTAGCCCGTCTTTGGACCCGTTCAATTTTGTCAATATCTTTTTGTAGGTGAGGTCTCCAAAACTGAACACAGTATTCCAAATGGGGTCTCACCAGCGCTCTATACAGCGGGATCATAATTTGCCCTCTTCCTGCTTGTTATACCTCTAGCTATGCAGCCAAGCATCCTACTTGCTTTCCCTACCGCCTGACTGCACTGTCCACTATTCACAATACTACCTCAAGTTGTAAATCCTGACAAGGACTTGGGTGACTGAGAATCGCCGTGTAGTAGACAACTCACCTGATGGAGATCCTCGGGTCGTGAGTAGCTTCACACTGAAGCATAGCTGTCGTCCCTTTAATGACGGTGCTGTCCTCAGGAGGGCGGGCGATAAATGTCCGATCTGGGGGGAAAAAAGATGACCCACAATTCAGGTCAAATTGCGTGTTTCCATCTTGGTTTGGGGTTTTGCCTTGGGAAGATACAAGCCGGATTTCTCATTATTCTATTCCCCAGTTCCTGAAGACAACGCACCCAAAGGGCCTTTGGCTGCAGGTTTTTAGGAAGGGAGTTGTGAAAAATCTCACCCGTTGCTAAGCTTTCGGGGTGTTGTTATTTTTCTAATGGGAGTGGGATGACACACAAAAAGGGCCAGGAGTTATAAGGAGGAGACATGCCAGTCTTGAAAGTACCATTTGCAAAGGGTCGAACATTTCCTTTTGAGGCGTCAGGGTGTGCAGAAAAAAAGCAACGTCACTTTAGCACCTTAATTGCACAAAGCTCAGTGGCCAAGATAGAGCAGGACATTAAAATGTGCTGTATTTTATGGGGCCAGTTTGGTTTATGTGCTAAAATCCCACTGCAGATCTTAGGTTCTCTCAGTCTCACTCTGAACTGATCTGATGTTGGATAACAAGTAGGTGAATGCTGGATTTAGCTATGGTCGGACCCCATCAGGAGGAGGAGGATGATACTACTACTACTACTACTACTACTACTACTACTACCCTGTTTCCCCGATAGTAAGACACCCCCGATTGTAAGACGTATCGGGGGTTTCAGGGGGGTCGGCTAATGTAAGCCGTACCCCGAAAGTAAGTCATATGTCTTACTTTCGGGGAAACACGGGGGTATTGCCGGGGGGGAGCCCGATGACGTCGCTTCCAAGCTCCCCGCGCGCCCCTCGCCTTTGCCTCACCGCGGCGCCACTGCCTCTTCCCCGGCTTGGCAAAGCGAAGGACGGTGCTGGTCCGAAGCGAGCCGAGCGGGCGGCGGCTTGCAGCGAAGGCGCTCGTCCCAGCAACCGAGTCCTGCCGAGGCTCAGCTGCAAGCGGCCAGCGAGGCCGACCGGCTCCGAGGCGAGCGGCCGGAGCTGCGCCCTCCTTCGCCCGCCTCCTTTCCGGCAGGCAGGTGGGGCTGCCCAACTGCGCAGAGCGGCTCCTCCCCTCCAGACACATGCTTCCCCGACACGCGTCTGCGGCTCCACGCGTGCACGCCGCTTGGAGCCCTGAGGTTGAACTTGGAAAAGGGCTCATGAGGCTCCTGTCCCGCGGCTGCCCTTCTGGACTCTGGGGAGATGCCTTCGGGAACGCGACCCTTTCAATTTTTTTCCAATGTAAGACATACCCTGAAAGTAAGACGTAGTGGGGCTTTTGGGGGTAAAAAGAAAGTAAGACACTGTCTTACTTTCGGGAAAACATGGTATTACAACTACTACTACTACTACTACTACTACTACTACTACTAATAATAATAATATCGCACAGACTGACTACAAGCATAGACATGATGCTGTGGCACAGATGATCCACTGGAACTTGTGCCGGAACTACCATTTACCAGTGGCAAAGAACTGGTGGGATCATAAGCCCGAAAAAGTGGTCGAAAATGAGCAAGCACAACTACTGTGGGACTTCCGACTTCCGACTGACCGAATTCTGAAGCATAACACACCAGACATTGTGATTGTGGAGAAAAAGAAAGTATGGATCATGGACATCGCAATCCCAGGAGACAGCAGAATTGAGGAGAAGCAGCTAGAGAAATTAGTGAAATACGAAGATCTAAAAATCGAGCTGCAACGACTCTGGCATAAGCCAGTGAAAGTGGTCCCAGTGGTCCTTGGCACGCTGGCCGCAGGGCCAAAGGATCTCAGTGGACATTTGAAAACCATCGGAATTGACAAAATCTCCAGCTGTCAATTGCAAAAGGCCGCTTGACTGGGATCGGCAAACATAATTCGCCGCTACATCATGCAGTCCTAGGTGCTTGGGAAGCGCCCGACTGGTGATGAAATACGAAATCCAGCATAGTGATCTCGTTTGCTGTGTTGTACTGACGTAATAATAATAATTAAACTAGCCATGCCCAGTTCCTGCAACCGTTCTTCAAAGGTTTTAGCCTCTGGTCCCCTAACCATCTTTGGATGCTGAGGTCTGGCCAATGAACAGCATTTTGGGGTGGTTTCCATCTAACCTGGTGCTTTGCATTTTCTTTCTGGATCTTTTACAGTGGTATGTGGCATACAGTAATAACATCAAAAGCTGATGTTGCTGCAGTATTACTGTCTTCCCAGGTTCATTTGGCTGCCTTCTTAACAAAGGATGAGAAGTTGCAATGAGTCAGGTCTACGGAGTAAAATTCGAGACCAAGCTACAAGGAATAAATTGGAACCACTTTATAATATGTAAATAGATATATTGCCTTTGAGTTAAAATGGTATATATAAAACATGCCCCCATTATGATGGAGGGGTACGAATGTTGCCTGGTGGTGGTCACCAATCACTGAGCACTTGTTGCATGTTGTGTGGGTGTTCTATATTTTAAAATCAATTTAAAAAGTTATTTTAAAAAAAAAGAGGCAGGTCTACGAATGCAGAAGCCACCTTAGAAGGCTGTCAAATACATATCCCAAAATAAACCACACGCTTCTTTCCAACGAGATTTTTATGGTGGTTCTCTCCACATTGCTTCTAAAAACCGTCACCTTATTGCTCAATGCCCGCTCTGCCCTCGTGTTTGTAATTAGATTCCAAATTAATCAGCTGCAAGGAGAGCTGATTAAGTCAAGAGGAACGCTGACAAGTCTTACTCAGTGCTGGGCTTCTGCCCTCAAGCAGTGGGGGTAGTAAGTTTACGCACTATTTATTGAATACTTAATTGTTTTTTTATTGTCCTTCCTTCTCTGGTACCTTAGTATCATCCTTAATTACTTTTAAAATAGGAAATAATTAAATAGTATGTTTTGACTCATAAATGCTTTAATCGTTTTAATCATTATCCAGAACTGAACTCTTATAGCAATGAAAGAAAGTCGAGCTACTTGCCTAACCTGTTATCCTACTGAACCTTGTGGGTTCGGTACAAAACCTTCAAATGTGACTGTGCTCCTCAACAAATAATGCCCTCAAGCAGTGGGGGTAGTAAGTTTACGCACTATTTATTGAATACTTAATTGTTTTTTTATTGTCCTCTCTTTTCTAGTACCTTAGTATCATCCTTAATCACTTTTAAAATAGGAAATAATTAAATAGTATGTTTTTACCCATAAGCGCTTTAACTGTTTTAATCATTATCTAGCACTGAGCTTTTATAGCTATGAAAGAAAATTGAGCTACTTGCCTAATCTGTTATCCTACTGAACCTTGTGGGTTCGGTACAAAACCTTCAAATGTGACTGTGCTCCTCAACAAACCATGCTGTCTATCGTTTGTCCTTTTTATGGCTATTCAAATAATGGGACTTAATCCACCGAAAAAGAGTCCAAGCACCTATTTGAAAACTTATCTTGGTCGGTAAGCCACTCTAATCACATGACTTTTAAGCCACCCCGCGGTCACATGATTGCCAAACCACTCCCACCCGGTCACATGGCTGGCAAGCCACTCCTACCTGGGTCACATGGCTGGCAAGCCACACCCACACAATAAGCCCCGCCCATAGCATAGTAGTAAACATTTTTGCAGCCTTTCTTTGGTCTTACTCCAGACGGTGAGCGAAGCAGAGGCATTCAGGGCGCCTTCGGAGTTGACCGTACAGCAGGTGTAGACGCCGGCGTCTCCGAGAAAGACAGGGGTGATCTGAAGACCGCCGGACTCCAAGAGACGGAACCTGGGGAGCTGAATGGAGCCACTGGCCAGAATCTGATTCCCTGGAAACACAGCAAGCGGAAACAACCTCAGTCCACTTGACTTGCAACACAGGAAGAGGGGTGGTGGTTTGGGGGGGGTGTATAAATTTTTGATTGTTTTTCACACCTTACAGAGATTCCAATTTACACACCTCAAATTAAAATACAATACAATACAATATCAAATGCCAAATTCTTAGTCAAATTTATTCAATTTTTTGCTAATTATTTTTCCAATTATTTCTGGTATGTATCATTCCTCCTGTGCTACCTCCTTTCCAAATGCTATCATCCGGATTTTAGATAATGTTCTTCGCTTTCATTTACCGGTATATTTAAAGTGCTATAGCTATCTACATTTTTTCTTGGCTATTTGCTATTTTTCCTAACTGTGCCATCATGCTCCAGTCCCTCTAAAGCGTTCTTTAAAAACACATTCCTACTTTCATTTGAAAAAAACCCCTCATTTTATTGTAACTGCCCTTAACAATAGAAAATATGCAAATTTACGTCTCTTTAAAAGCCCGGGAAGGAAAGAAAAACAAATAAAATTTAAAAAAGAGTAGAAGAAATAAGGACAGAGAAAAGAAGAGCAGAAAAGAAAAGGAAAAGAAAAAACACTATTCATATCGTATCTTAATCTATACATGTTGTGGTTAGCTCTGCCCCAGCTCCTGCCCCAAGGACTGTGGATGTGGGGGGAGACATCCACATGCGGCAGGCCTGTTTTGCCCCCGGTGGAATCTGATGATGAAGGCTCCTCTGACCAAGAAGACATGAGTGACAGGGAGGAGGAGAGTGTGGCAGACAGCTCAGAAGGAGATCAATTATCTAGCTCCTCCTTGGATTCGGAACAAGAGTTAATGATACAGCCACGCATGCGGAGAGCGATGCATAGGCAGCAACAACTGAGAGATTATTATCAAAGAAAATGAGGCCACCTGTGGTTGGGTGGGGCTGTGGTCATTAGGGAGGCTGCTATAAATAACAGCCTGTGGGTTTGGCCATTGTGGAGGATTATCTGATCCTTGTGTTTCGTGCCTGCTTTGCTGACTTTGACCTTTTGTGTGCTGATTTTTCCCCGCTTTGAAACTAAACCAGAGCAAAGTGTGTTTCACTTTGTGAAAGAAGAAGGGCTGTGAATTCCCTCCCAGCTGCAAGCTAAGTATCACAGAACTGATAAGGGACTTGTACCAATTACCAGTTTGTTTGGAGACCAGTGCTCTTTGCTATACCAAAAGAGGGCTTGGTTTAAGGGAATTTTCATTATAAAGAACATTGTTTTGAATTTTCAAACCTGTGTGTGTCTGAAATTTGTACCTGTGAATTTTGGGGAGGAGTCTACCAGAGAGCCCGACAGGACAATACATAGGAGGAAGGGTGGTTGTTAGAAATTTTAAAATACATTTCCTACTCCATTCATTCATTTCACTTCTTTCATTATATCAGTATATCATTTCTACTTTAACAGATCAAAATAAACATAAATCATTATTATTCCATTATTTTATGCGAAAAGTATCTTCCATTAAAAAAAAAACCCAAAGGAAAATATTAATGCTACTGCAATGTTCATCCATCCTGGTGAGCCACCACAATTGGAGTGGTTTCCTAGAAGAGTAGTAATCATTGTACCCCTTTTCCATGCAACGGCGGGCTTTGGGGCTCCGGAAACTTCGCATCTTAAGACGGCACTCATTCCTTCGGTGATGGTGGCGTCCATCGGGGGCCAGGTGAATGTGGGCGCGACATCTGGAATCGAAACCAGGAGTTTGGTTAAAAAGTGGCTAAGAGAGCCCTTTGAAAATTCAGAACTTCTTCAGAAAAGAAGCTAGAAGGGAAAGAAGACTCAGAATATTATAAGATTATGGTTATGAGGTTATGACCTATAAAGCCCTTCATGGCATCGGACCAGATTATCTCAGGGACCGCCTTCTGCCGCACGAATCCCAGCGACCGGTTAGGTCCCACAGAGTTGGCCTTCTCCGGGTCCCGTCGACTAAGCAATGTCGTTTGGCGGGACCCAGGGGAAGAGCCTTCTCTGTGGCGACCCCGACCCTCTGGAACCAGCTCCCCCCAGATATCAGAGTTGCCCCCACCCTCCTTGCCTTTCGCAAGCTTCTTAAAACCCACCTCTGTCGTCAGGCATGGGGGAATTGAAATTTTCCCTTCCCCCTAAGCTTATAGAATTTATACATGGTATGCTTGTATGTATGAGTGGTTATTTAAATTGGGGTTTTTAAGATTGTTTTTAATATTACATTTGTTTACATTGTCTTTTTATATTGTTGTTAGCCGCCCCGAGTCTTCGGAGAGGGGCGGTATACAAATCTAATAAATAAATAGATAGATGATAGATAGATAGATAGATAGATAGATAGATAGATAGATAGATAGATAGATAGATAGATAGATAAATAGATAAAAAAGAAAGAAAGAAAGAAAGAAAGATAGATAGATAGATGCGGGAGAATTTTTATAATTGGTTAGAGCAGGGATAGGCAAAGTTGGCTCTTCTATGACATGTGGACTTCAACTCCAAGAATTCCTGAACTAGCATGATTCTGGGAGTCCACAAGTCACAGAAGAGCCAACTTTGCCTACCCCTGAGTTAGAGGAAAGAAAGGATAAAGGAAAAGAAATTATATAGAAAGATAATTTAGGAAATATATTTAGAGAAATACAGTATGTATATGTGTTGTGGTTAGCTCTGGCCCAGCTTCTGCCCCAAGGAATGTGCAGGTGGATGTGGGGGAAACATCCACATGCCGCAGGCCTGTTTTGCTCCCGATGGAATCTGCCGACGAAGCCTCCTCTGACCAAGGAAGCGTGAGTGACAGGGAAGAGGGGAGTTTGGCAGACAGCCCAGGAGGAGATCAATCATCTGTATCATCCCTGGATTCTGAACAAAAATTAATGACACATCCACGCATGCATAGAGTGATGCATAGGAGACAACAACTGAAGGATTATTACAAGAGAAAATGAGGCCACCTGTGGTTGGGTGGGGCTCCAGTAATTAGTGCTACAGATAAAAGTGCAACCTGGTGTTTTAGCCTCATGGCAGTTTATCTGATTCATTGTTTCGTCAAGATCGTGGTTTTTGTGTTGTTCAAGATTGTGTGTGGACTCTCTGGACTTTAGAATTGGACTCAATTTCCCAGTTATTGGGTGAGCAATTGGATTGCATTTCACCTGTGCCTTGTGTGTACCAGAAAATCCCTTTGACATAGTATATGAGGGAGCTGTTTCTGTTTTTCTGTTTATAAAAACTTTTGGGTTTTCCTTTTATCGTGTGGTGTGTGTCTTCCTGGACTAATTACCCTGTAATTACGGGCGGTTGAAATGGCAGAACATATATGTATATACTTTATATACATATATATGTATATCTGTATATATGTTTCATACATAAGACATGTTTAATACAATATTTAAGTTTAAATATCTACCTACCTATTTAAATATATTACTTCAGTCTTATACTGACCTCATGACACTGTAAAAATGCACTACACAAGTCTGTTAGATTTGTCTATTTTTCTTATTCTATGTTTAATGTCATTTATTGTTCATGTAATTTTTCTTTTAATGTACATAAGGTAACAAAGTTTATTATTTTTTAAAGGAAATTAATATATAAAATTTAAAGAAAAATAGGCAAATATGTAAAAATGCGAAGCAACCCGTTAACAAAAATAAGGTAAAAATGGATAAATCTCCAATTGAAATGCAGATTGATTTATGCTATGTTTTTTAATTTGTCATTGTTATGTTTGTGTAGGTAAATAAAAAAAAATTTAAAAAGAAAGTCCAGAACAGTGGTGGGGGTTTTCCCCACTGTAGCCGAATATTGTGATCACCCTGAACGCCTCTTTGCAGGGTAGGGACCAAACGTTCATTGCTTCTTGCAGAAGAATTCTGCAACTTGGGGTGACCATCAGGGGATTTGAGATCAAGGCAAACGGTGGGCTTTCAAAGGGAATGGATGGATGGATCAAATTAAGCCAGGGCTGTTTAGTCTTCTGCAGGATGAAAAGCAATTTCAGTCTGACACCAGTTTGCAGGAATTAAATGTCAACCCGAAGAAGTTTCCATTTGATTCAACATATTGCCGTGTCCGTCCCTTCCATAATGTCTCTCAGCCTCTGAGGCAAAGGTTCAGGGGGAGAACGTTATTACCTCCACCTGAGAAAAGATCTATAGATCTATATATACACTGGGACCTCTACTTATGAACTTGACCAAGTTCTTAAGTAGAAAAGTTTGTAAGAAGAAGTAATTTTTCCCACAGGAATCAATGTAAAAGCAAATAATGCATGCGACTGGGGAAACCACGGGGAGGGTGGAGGCCCTGTTTCCTCCCAGGAGATTCCTAGAGAGGCCCCAAGGAGGCTTCTCCCCACCTTTTCCGGCCCTGTTTCCTCCCAGGAGATTCCGAGGGAGGCCCCACGGAGGCTTCTCCTTGCCTTTTCCGGTCTTGTTTCCTCCCAGGAGATTCCTAGAGAGGTCCCAAAGAAGCTTCTCCCTGCCTTTTCCGGCCCTGTTTCCTCCCAGGAGATTCCTGGAGAGGCCCCACAGAGGCTTCTCCCTGCCTTTTCCAGCCCTGTTTCCTCCCAGGAGATTCCTAGAGAGGTCCCATGGAGGCTTCTCCTTGCCTTTTCCAGCTGTGTTTCCTCCCAGGAGATTCCTAGTGAGGCCCCATGGAGGCTTCTCCTTGCCTTTTCCGGCCGTGTTTCCTCCCAGGAGATTCCTAGAGAGGCCCCATGGAGGCTTCTCCTTGCTTTTTCCGGCCCTGTTTCCTCCCAGGAGATTCCTAGAGAGGCCCCATGGAGGCTTCTCCCTGCCTTTTCCGGCCGTGTTTCCTCCCAGGAGATTCCTAGAGAGGCCCCATGGAGGCTTCTCCTTGCTTTTTCCGGCCCTGTTTCCTCCCAGGAGATTCCTAGAGAGGCCCCATGGAGGCTTCTCCTTGCCTTTTCCGGCCCTGTTTCCTCCCAGGAGATTCCTAGAGAGGCCCCATGGAGGCTTCTCCTTGCCTTTTCCGGCCCTGTTTCCTCCCAGGAGATTCCTAGAGAGGCCCCATGGAGGCTTCTCCTTGCCTTTTCCGGCCCTGTTTCCTCCCAGGAGATTCCTAGAGAGGCCCCATGGAGGCTTCTCCTTGCTTTTTCCGGCCCTGTTTCCTCCCAGGAGATTCCTAGAGAGGCCCCACGGAGGCTTCTCCCTGCCTTTTCCGGTGACAGTTTCACCAAGTATTCTAGCTAGGTGCCCAAAAACCTTGTCTTCATTTTTCCCAGCTGTGGAGTTCCAAACTTACTGGTGACTTCAAGGTAGGCATGGCTCTCAATCTCGCCAACTTCGTTCCTTGCAAAACACTGAAAGATTCCAGAATCTTCCGGCTGCGCTTTCCGGATTTGAAGAGTCCCGTTGAGTAGCACTGTGTAACGAGGATGGGCCCGTGGGCTGATAGGCACAGCGTCCTTGTACCAAGCGAGAATAGGCCGCGGGATGCCTAGGAGGAAAACTCAAGTTAAAGATGCGCTCTCTCCATGCGTGGACTTTATTATTTACCTCAGCCCCACTTCTGACAGAAATACAAGTTCTCCTCAACTTACAACACTTCATTCCAGGGACCCTTGGAAGTTTCGACGGCACTGACGAAAGCCGTTTATGACCGTTTTTCACACTTACTACTATTACTGTTCACGTGATCAGACACTTGAAAAGTGATTCATATTTTTGACGGCCCCTTTCTGACAAGCAAATTCTGTGAGGAAACCAGATTCGCTTAACAACTGGCCTCACAAAACTGAACGGCTGCATTTATTCACTGAACAACCGTGGCAAGGAAGGTCATAAAATGGGGCAAAACTCATTTAATAACCAAAAGGTTTCACCTAGCAACAGAAAGGTTGAGTTCAATTGGGGTGGTAAGTCAAGGATCCCCTGTAATTGATTTAAGGCACCTTTTATTCCTCAGGTGCAGAAAGTGCCCATGCCCATAATTTATTTATTTGTTTATTTGTTTGTTTATTTGTTTGTTTGTTTGTTTGTTTTATTTATTTTATTTTATTTATTGGATTTGTATGCCGCCCCTCTCCGTGGACTCGGGGCGGCTAACAACAGTAATAAAAACAATATGTAGCAATCCAATAATAAAACAACTAAAAACCCTTATTATAAAAACCAGACATACATACTGACATACCATGCATAAACTGTAGAGGCCTAGGGGGAAAGAATATCTCAGTTCCCCCATGCCGGACGGCAGAGGTGGGTTTTAAGGAGCTTACGAAAGGCGAGGAGGGTGGGGGCAATTCTGATCTCTGGGGGGAGCTGCTTCCAGAGGGCCGGGGCTGCCACAGAGAAGGCTCGTCCCCTGGGTCCCGCCAAATGACATTGTTTAATTGACGGGACCCGGAGAAGGCCCACTCTGTGGGACCTAATTGGTCACTGGGATTCGTGCAGCAGAAGGCGGTCTCGGAGATATTCTGGTCCGATGCCATGAAGGGCTTTATAGGTCATAACCAACACTTTGAATTGTGACCGGAAACTGATCGGCAACCAATGCAGACTGCGGAGTGTTGGTGTGACATGGGCGTTTTTGGGAAAGCCCATGATTGCTCTCGCAGCTGCATTCTGCATGATCTGGAGTTTCTGAACACTTCAATGCCTGTGGAGGGCAAAAACAGCTTCCCCCACCCCACGGAGGCCCTCTGGAGGCCGGAAACGCCCTGTTTCCCAACTTCTGGTGGGCCCAGTAGACTTGTGTTTCGCCTTCCAAAGGCTTCCCTGGAGCTGGAGGAGTGTAAAAAACGTCCTCTCTCATCCCCCAGGAGGCTCTCCAGAAGCCAAAAATACCATCACAGAGCCTCTGTGCGAGCCAAAAATCAGCTGGCTGGCCCACAGATGCATGTTGGGGCTGAACTAGGACAATGGCTCATGTACCAGCAGATACTGCTCCATGTGCCACCTGTGACACCCGTGCCATAGGTTTGTCATCACTGATTTAAGGCCTACTATAAGGAATCAGGGTCATTAGCTTCTGAACTTCCTTCTCACTGAATTTTAGGAATACAAGACCTTCTCTGTGGACAAGTGGGGAATGTGGCATTTTGGCATTATTATTATTTGAATTGACGGCTTTACTGTCCTGTAAAATATTAATCCAACCCCAAAATCTTCAACCTTAAATTATTAAAGCCCTACATGGCATCGGACCAGAATACCTCTGGGACCGCCTGCTGCCACACGAATCCCAGCGACCGATTAGATCCCACAGAGTTGGCCTTTTCAGGGTCCCGTCGACAAAACAATGCCGTCTGGCAAGACCCAGGGGAAGAGCCTTCTCTGTGGTGGCCCCGAGCCTCTGGAATCAAATCTCCCCGGAGATCAGGATTGCCCCCAGCCTCCTTGCCTTTTGTAAATTCTTTGAAAACCCACCTATGCCACCAGGCATGGGCAAATTAATATATCCTTAGCTGTTTTGTTTTATATATAGTTTGCTCAGGTTGTATGGTTGTTTGTAATAAGGGTTTTTAAAGCTGTTTTAATATTGGATTTGTATATGATGTTTTTGCTTGTTGTGAGCCACTCCGAGTCCTCGAAGAGGGGTGGCATAGAAATCTAATAAATTATTATTATTATTTTATTATTATTATTATTATTATTATTATTATTATTATTATTATTATTATTATTATCTACTGTTGACCTCTCCCCTTTTCTAAGAGGTCTGTAAGGGGCGTGCATAAGTGCGCTATTGTGCCTACCGTCCCTGTTCTTCTGTCCTATTATCCTTTTTATCACTTCTTTATTCTTTATTATCTTAATATAAGCTATAATTCGATACTTGTTTGACAAATAATAAATAAATCTCATGACTGGCTCAAGGTTGACTCAGCCTTCCATCCTTGCGAGGTGGGTCAAATGAGGACCCGGATTGTGGGGGAAATAGCCTAGCTCTGTTAAAATGTGCTATTGCTAACATGTTGTAAGCTGCCCTGAGACTAAGGAGAAGGGTGGCATAAAAGAATAAATAAATTAAATAAATAAAACTCAGCTTTTTTTTATAATGAAGCTTATTTTTTAAATAAGGCGACATCTGGAGCAACTGTCTTCATTTATCTCCCATAAATATGTATATTGAAGAAAGCACCATAAATGTAATTTATCAAGTTGCATCACATTAAGAAGAAATCGATGCCTTATGAACTTATGAAGTCGATAGAATAAATGTCATTATATGTAAAAATTCCTGTCTTCGGTTTACTTGTCCTTCTAGTCAGACGGAAAGTTGGTATCATTTTCCAAAATAATACAGAGACAAATGAGAAAAGAAGGACTCGGAAAATGAAGGAGGAAATTTAGTGGCAATAAAACTATTTCTGTACCAGGATGTAATCAGTTCCTGAAATCGCACTTGAAGCTTCCATTTTGTTAGAATAATAAAGCCATTTATTGTCTTTAAAAAATCACCTTCTGTGCACTGGGTATTTATTTGTGACAAAGTAGATGCAATACAGCACTGTGGAATAAAATACAATTTAAAGTTTATACCGAATTCCGGTTGTCGGGATTCTTAGCAGAAAGCACAATTTACTTCATGAAAACTGCTGCAATCTGAAATTACTACAGACTGAATCATGAAGAAGCGGATAATGCGAAAATGAAATAGTCATCCAGGAGAGAGAGAGAGAGAGAGAGAGAGGCTGGAAATAGCTCGAAGCTTGAATAACAATAATTCTTTATATTTTTTAAAAAGGAACATAATAGAATTAAATCCAGTATTTGGCTTATTCCCTAAATCCCCTCTGACTTATTAACTTAACAATATTAAATTAAAAAAATCAGCGGGGAAGCTCATTTTTCAACCGTAACCACAACGGCTGACATCCGCTTCTTTCCGTGGCTTGGAAATGGAGCAAAGGCATCCTAAAAAGGAAAGACAGAACATGCTCCGTCTTCGCAAAGGAAAGCCGTGGATGCGTCCCCAAAATCTTGCCAGGGGATGGGCGCGCGCATGAGATTACGGTGGGGTGGGGTTTTTTGCTTCTGTGCATGTGTGGGGGCAAAAAAGTCACCAAAATGTCTCAAGCATGTGATTATTTTTCCCTTCCGCGCATGCACAGAAGTAAAATCTCATTCAGACATAAACGCACTCATACCGGAAAGGGAAAACTGTGCGCACAGCTCCATTTTTGCTACTAGAGCTATGGTGTGGCCCTTTCTGGGAGCAACCCGCTACGGATTAGGGGGTCCTTGAGACCCTCTGAGCTTTATTGTTTTCTTGCAATGTTTTTTCAGTTGGTTCTTTTCATGAATAGCATTGTTATTGCTAGAAGGCAGTGGATTTTGCAGAGGGGAGGGGGAAAATTAGATTTCTTTCGCTGTAACATTGTTTTTATTATTGTTATTGTTGTTATTATTATTGTTATGAGCCGCACCGAGTCTTCAGAGAGGGGTGCCATCCAAATCTAATAAATAATAATAATAATAATAATAATAATAATAATAATAATAATAATTATTATTATTATTATTATTATTATTATTATTATTATTAAGAGGACTACGGGGTCCTTGGTGCTGTCCCAGTTGGGTTGTTTTCTTGCGGATCGTTCATTCCCCAACCAGCCAGCATCCCAGCACTGATGACGTTGCCTAGTTGGGTTATGAAACATCTGGAAGAAAACCACTGAGGTCAGAGAGCATCAAGGACCACGCCTCCTGGTACAGTGGTACCTCTACTTATGAACTTCATTTGTTCTGTGACCAGGTTCTTAAGTAGAAAAGTTTGTAAGAAGAAGCAATTTTTTTCCATAGGAATCAATGTAAATGCAAATAATGTGTGCGATTGGGGAAACCACAGGGAGGGTGGAGGCCGTGTTTTCTCCCAGGAGATTCCTAGAGAGGCCACATGGAGGCTTCTCCCCACCTTTTCCAGCCCTGTTTCCTCCAAAGAGATTCCTAGAGAGGCCCCACGGAGGCTTCTCCTTGCCTTTTCCGGCCCTGTTCCCTCCCAGGAGATACCTAGAGAGGCCCCATGGAGGCTTCTCCCTGCCTTTTCCGGCCCTGTTTCTTCCCAGGAGATTCTTTGAGAGGCCCCACGGAGGCTTCTCCCTGCCTTTTCCAGCCCTGTTTCCTCCAAAGAGATTCCAAAGAGAGGCCCCACAGAGGCTTCTCCTTGCCTTTTCCGGCTCTGTTTCCTCCCAGGAGATTCCTAGAGAGGCCCCATGGAGGCTTCTCCCTGCCTTTTCCAGCCCTGTTTCCTCCAAAGAGATTCCAAAGAGAGGCCCCACAGAGGCTTCTCCTTGCCTTTTCCGGCTCTTTTTCCTCCCAGGAGATTCCTAGAGAGGCCCCATGGAGGTTTCTCCCCGCCTTTTCCAGCCCTGTTTCCTCCCAGGAGATTCCTAGAGAGGCCCCACGGAGGCTTCTCCCCGCCTTTTCCGGCCCTGTTTCCTCCCAGGAGATTCCTAGAGAGGCCCCACGGAGGCTTCTCCCCGCCTTTTCCGGCCCTGTTTCCTCCCAGGAGATTCCTAGAGAGGCCCCACGGAGGCTTCTCACTGCCTTTTCCGGTTACAGTTTTGGAGGCTTGGGTTTGTAAGTGGAAAATGGTTCTTGAGAAGAGGCAAAAAAGTCTTGAACACCCGGTTCTTATCTAGAAAATTTCTTAAATAAAGGCGTTCTTAGGTAGAGGTACCACTGTACACCCCACAAGGACTAAATTAGAGCCGGACTCAGAAGCGACTCAGACGCTCCATGAAATGCAAAATGCCTGGCCATCCTTTCCGCTGCTTTGCATTTTGCATGCTAAACGGGCACCGAGAACCTCTTGCCGACGAGGGCACTTCTGAGAAAGGAATTTGATTTTTAAGTGGGATTATCAATGTTTTGCAAGTTCTGGTCCCTTCGAACATCTTCTCATTAAAACAGGAATGAATGACGGCTATTGCAGAAGGGTTAACGACAGCCGGGCGTCTGTTGCTGCCGACGTTCTTCCTTTGCAGAGGCTCCATAATTTTAAGAAACAAGGCGCTTTCGCCGTTGTGGTTATTGATTGCTTCTCCGCCACCTAAGTTATGGGTCCCACAGCCACTGTTTCCCTTCCATTAATCCATTCGGCTCAAGATGTTCAGATTTCTTTCTCGGACGGCCTTTGTGGAGCACTCAAAGAGGAAGGGTCATCATTGCACCTTTCCGTCCTCTTTGCTACTCATATTGGATTTTTTAAGAGAAAACAAAGTTGTTGCTGGTTTTTTTTTCAAATGATTAACCCAAACATCATTGGAACATCATCTGTGGGTTGTGGCATGGGGGGCATTAGGCCAGGATTGCCCTATTTGGACAGGGAGTCACTGCTCACAGTCACTCATGCCCTTATTATCTCGAGGCTCGACTACTGCAATGCTCTCTACATGGGGCTACTTTGGAAGAGTGTTCGGAAACTGCAAATTGTGCAGAACGCAGCCACGTGAGCAGTCATGGGCCTGCCCAGCCATGCCCAAGTCTCTCCAACAGTCTGTGTTCTTCACTGGCTGCCAATTGGTTTCTGGATGCAATTCAAAGTGTTGGTCATGACCTATAAAGCCCAACGTGGCATCGGACCAGACTACTTGTGGGACTGCCTTCTGCCACATGAGTCCCAGCCACCAGTTACAGTTACATATACATTAAAGTATGTATATGTGGATAGGTAGGTAGGTAGGTAGGTAGGTAGGTAGGTAGATAGATAGATAGATAGATAGATAGATAGATAGATAGATAGATAGAGATAGATCTATAGTAGTCTCACTTCCTTTTCATTATCAGCAAAAATATGTTACATACACACGCACACACACACACATATATATATACCCTGGTGGGGCCAAGAGGCAAAAAGGAAGCTGTGATGCTCCCTAAATATAGGGAGTGACTGGTCAAAAAAATAACACATAACCCTTCCCTGGTGCAAACTGGATATGATCCGGTAGTCTAATGGCTAAGAGGCCCCAGGTTCAAATCCCAGTAAGAGTGCCTGATGAAAGCAAATAAGCCTGAAATAGATCTATAGTAGCCTCCCTTCCTTTTCATTATCAGCAAAATATGTTGCATACATACATACATATATTATATTCATTGCAGACAGAACCACTACTTAAATACAAATCTCTGTTTACTCTATTTGCTCCTGGGTTGTGTCACATAGTCACACTGTGCGCACTCCAACATAAATGAAGTTCTTTGCTCATGCCCTTCTTACCTGTCGCTTGGCACAGAATGCTCACGGTCTTCTCCACTTCTAGCAAAATCCGGTTTTCTGGTTCGGCAGTGAAATACGGCGGCTCTTATGGGAGGCAAATCAGAGAACCAGGTTAGTTCTTCTCCAGTGGTGGAGCAAATCTACTTGCAGAAGATGAGACACGTGAAAGAGAAGATTCCTTCACTTCCAAGAGAGACGCAAAGCCTCAACTCAACCTATCACCCCTCTTGGTTTAATATACTGTTACAAATGGAGCAAGTCTGACTTCTCGTTTTGAGTTCATGGCTTCTTTTCATTCACAGCCTCGTAAAACCACCTTGACAATTACAGACAATGAGGAATATGCATTTCAAAGCATATGGAGGAGTCGTTGCAGAATCGTACTCCAGAGTTCCACGCAGCGAATTAACACCTGAGCCAGAGGCCCTTCTCATTTTACAAGCCCGAATCAGTGGATTCTTTTAATTCTCTGCTAGGAAGGTTCTTCCAGAAAGGTTTTATTTAGAGCAATAGATTAGATGAAAGGGTCGGACTCCGTTTCTGCTCAATAACCCGTGCAGCGTCAGATATAAAACACGAGAGCGGAAACCTACCACGGCTCTGGGCATAAGGATCACATCAAATTTTCATCACGGTGTGCAATGAAGGTGGGAGATTTAAATTAAGCGACGCCGCACAACAGCTTTCGATTAAACGAGATTGGTGCATCAGTCCCAGTGGGTGCTTGACATGGCATTTAGGAGAATTGCAGCATCCCTGGGTTATGTGGTCCCCAATTTCATGTGGTCCCTATAGAGCCGAGGTGGCGCAGCAGGTAGAGTGCAGTACTGCAGGCCATTAAAAAGCTGACTGTAGATCTGAAGGTCAGCGGTTCAAATCTCATCGCCGGCTCAAGGTTGACTCAGCCTTCCATCCTTCCGCGGTGGGTCAAATGAGGACCCGGATTGTAGGGGCACTAGGCTGGCTCGGTTAAAAAGTGCTGTTGCTAACATGTTGTTGGCCGCCCTGAGTCTAAGGAGAAGGGCGGCATAAAAAAAAACCCGAATAAATAAATAAAATAAATAAATCCCTATAACCCTCCAGAGTTATAGCTATAGTATCTAGATTTATACGCCGCTTCCCAGTGCTTTACAGCCCTCTCTAAGCGGTTTACAGAGTCAGCCTCTTGCCCCTAACAATCTGGGTCCTCATTTGACGCATCTCAGAAGGAAGGAAGGAAGGAAGGAAGGAAGGAAGGAAGGAAGGAAGGAAGGAAGGAAGGAAGGAAGGAAGGGCAATACCAGTTACACTTATATACCATTTCCCAATGCTTTACAGCCCTCTCTAAGCAGTTTACAGAGTCAGCCTCTTGTCCCCAACAATCTGGGTCATTTGACCCATCTCAGAAGGAAGGAAGGAAGGAAGGAAGGGCAATACCACTTATATACCACTTCCCAGTGCTTTACAGCCCTTTCTAAGCAGTTTACAGAGTCAGCCTCTTGTCCCCAACAATCTGGGTCCTCATTTGAGCCACCTTGGAAGGATGGAAGGCTGAGTCAACCTTGAGCCGGTTGAAATCGAACCCCAGGCGGTAGGCAGAGTCAGCCTGCAATGCTGCTTTTTAACCACTGCACCGCTAAGGTTCCGATAGCAGGAAGACTCGCTCCTTTTGGCTTGTCTAATCAAAGGAGACTTCACTTGCTATTCACATTTATCCTTGGAAACAAGGGGAGCATCCTGAATCGATAACACTGGCCACCATCAAACCGAACTAAAGAAAAGGATCTGAAGCGAGTGTTAAGCAAAATTAAGGAAAGAACGGAAACAATTTGGGGATATCACAGAGCAGTGATGGCGAACTTTTTTTTCCTTGGGTGCTGAAAGAGCGCGTGTGCTGGCCGGCACATACATGCTCATCGGAGCTGAGCTAGGGAAACGGTTCATGTGCCAGCAGATATAGCTCTGCGTGCCACCTGTGGCACCCGTGCCATAGGTTTGTCACCTGTAGCCTATACACAACAATCTAGTCAACTAATAGTCAGCACTAAAGGGGACACAATCTGAAGTTAGTTGGGGGAAAGATCAAAAGCAACATGAGAAAATATTATTTTACTGGAAGAGTAGTAGATCCTTGGAACAAACTTCCAGCAGACGTGGTAGATAAATCCACAGGAACTGAATTTAAACATGCCTGGGATAAACATATATCCATTGTAAGATAAAATACAGGAAATAGTGTAAGGGCAGACTAGATGGACCATGAGGTCTTTTTCTGCCGTTAGACTTCTATGTTTCTATGTTTCTAAATTGATGTTAGATCAATGGAAAAGAAAAGCGGTTGAATTCAGACTGTTTGTGGGAATGCAATGATTCTAGGCCAATTCCTCACTTGACTCCACCCTCCGCCTTCGTCTTTATCACTTCATTCTCTTGCAGCCTCACAGTTGTGTCTCCGAGGAGTTGCCTGCAAAAATTCATCTTCCCTTTCTCAACTTGTGGCTTTGTCAAGAGCCACAAAGGCCAACACAAATTGCTACGGCCACTGCTTGTTCGTGAAACGGGATGAAGGTTCATTAGCAGAGCCGGATGAGTTGTTTCCATTGACAGCTCAAATCAAGGGAGATCCAGCATTTGTTCTTCATCTTTCTCCGAGCGGTGAACATCTGCCAAAACCGATTCCAGCCACAGCTATGACATTGATAAAAAAAAAAAAAATAACCACCACAAAAGAATTGGAAGGGACAGAACCGGCCATTACTGTATTGGCTGTTAGGAAAACAACAATGTTCTTTTCCTTCATTTTTTTTTAGCCCCGTGGTGGACGACATCTTCCATTGAATGAAAAGTATTGCAAAGCAGAAGATGAACAAGAGTTGCAAGTGGTGACACACATTTCTGCTAAAAGCAGAGACGTCTTTGGAAATTGCAAGTTGAAAGCGTGACTTGGAAAACGCACGAAGCCTCCCTGTTTCTCATCCGGGGAATTTCAATCCTTTGCAACAGTGAGGAATATCTGTAGTTTGGGTGTAGGATGAAGGTGGAGGCTAGTTCTCAGAGCTTGTGGTTTTTTTTCTGAGCATTTCATTAGTGTTTTTAATAGGAAAGTGAACATAAAATCTAATAAATAATAAAAGAAGGGGGCACAATCTGAGGTTATTTGGGGGAAAGATCAGAAGCAACATGAGAAAATATTATTTGACTGAAAGAGTAGTAAATGCTTGGAACAAACTTCCAGCAGACGTGGTTGGTAAATCCACAGGAACTGAATTTAAAAATGCCTGGGATAAACATAGATCCATCCTAAGATAAAATACAGGAAATAGTGTAAAGGCAGACTAGATGGACCATGAGGTCTTTTTCTGCTGTCAATCTTCCATGTTTCTATGTTTCTATTATCAGGCTGGGTAACTACATCTTTAGTGGAATTTAGGGGATGTCACTGTTGGTGTTCTTTGGCTTATAAAGGCTTGGTGTGGTCAGTAGGTCTTTTGATAGGGAGGTCACATATGGAGAAGGTCACATCAGGTGAGGTTCTTGTGATGGGCAAGGGTCTTGTGGAGGTCTTGAGATAGCTCAAGTGAGGTTGGGTCAAATGAGGTTCTTGTGATAGAAACATAGAAACATAGAAGATTGACGGCAGAAAAAGACCTCCTGGTCCATCTAGTCTGCCCTTATACTATTTTCTGTATTTTATCTTAGGATGGATATATGTTTATCCCAGGGATGTTTACATTCAGTTACTGTGGATTTATCTACCACGTCTGCTGGAAGTTTGTTCCAAGGATCTACTACTCTTTCAGTAAAGATGGAAAGTCAAGTCAGGTGATGGTCTTTTGGAGGTCTTGTGATGGGTTAGGTGGGGATGGGTCATATGAGGGTCCTATGAGGATCTTGTAAGGGGTCTTGTGATGGGAGGTCAAGTAGAATTGAGGCTCTTGTGGAGGCCTTGTGATGTATCAAGTGAGGCTGGGCCAAATGAGGTTCACGCCTTGCCCATCACAAGACCCTCACCTGACACGACCTCCCCATCACAAGAGCCACTGACCACACCCAGCCCTTATAAGCAGAAGAACGCCAACACTGACACCTCCTCCCAAACTCTGCTGAAGATGTTACCCAGCCTGGTAATGAAATGTTCAGAAACCAACCCACAAATTTGTAGAATGAACATCCACCTTCAATTTCACTCCACCTTCATGGCATCGGACCAGAATATCTCCAAGACTGCCTTCTGCTGCACAAATCCCAGCGACCGATTAGGTCCCACAGAGTGGGCCGTCTCCAGGTCCCATCAACTTACTAAACAATGTCGGTTGGCGGGACCCAGGGGAAGAGCCTTCTCTGTGGCGGCCCCGACTCTCTGGAACCAGCTCCCCCCAGAGATTAGAACTGCCCCTACCCTCCTTGCCTTTCGTAAACTCCTCAAAACCCACCTTTGTCGTCAGGCATGGGGGAAGTGAGATATTTCCCCCGGGCCTATATAATTTATGTATGGTATGTTTGTAGGTATGTTTGCTTAATAATGGGTTTTTAAAAATATTTTAAATTGTAAATTATTAGATTTGTCATGAACTGTTTTATTGTGTTGTGCGCCACCCCGAGTCTACGGAGAGGGGCGGCATGCAAATCTAATAAATAAATAAATAAATAAATAAATAAACAAACAAACAAATAAATAAACAAACAAACAAACAAATAAATAAATACATACATACATAAATAAACAAAAAAACAAACAATAAACAAACAAAAACAAATAAATTTGATTGGCCTTATTTCTCTTTCTGGTCTAAATATTTTTTCCTCTCCATCCATTTTTATTCCTCCCCTCCATTCCCTACACATCTCTCTCTTCCTCCTGGTGGGGTTGGGTTTTTTTTTTCAAGGGGGGAGATTTTGCTAAAAGGGGGGGGGAGAGGAATGCATGTGAGTGTGAACGTTGCATGGATTTGTTGTGTTCCCAAATGTGCGCATGGGGGTTTCTCCGATGCCTGAGTATAGTTGATGGATGTGGAGGGGGGGCGTCATTTAATTTTATGAATGGATACCTAATTTTACAGGCAATTAATTTTAATTCGTAGTTATTAATTCAACGGAAATGAATTTGTGCTGGTGTGTGTGTTCCTACATTTCGGAGCCGCCGTCTCGCTTCTGGCAGGAAAAGACACAAGCAAATATCGAAAGTGTGTCACACGCACTACCTCATTACTAGCTTAATAAACCCAAATCACATCCACATGCAATCTTGGGGGAAAAACCCAGAATGATCCTATGATCCACCTTCCCGCACATTTTATATGTAATGTCCTCCTATTAATTTTTTTTTTAAAAAAAAACACCTCAGTGCCTGATTTTCAGGGCTTCTTTGCAACAGAGGTGTCGAGAAATTGCATCTCCTAGAAAATTAAACCTACGGAGTGAAACCAATGCGCTTAGCTGTTTGTACAATTTATAGCTTTTTAATAGTATAAATTTTCAACTATAATAGACTTTCAATGCCTAAGTAGACACTAATATATAGAGAGGCGTTGACTGTGGGCAGGAGGCAAAAAATAAAAAGTCGAATGAAAACAAACCCTAGACATTATTGGAACGTCAAAGTGGGCGGCTTGATTTTTCCCTGACCCTGGTTTTCTCATTGATCCTAGGTCAGTGATGGCGAACCTAGATAGATTGTAGCTTTAATTTCCTTAGTCCAAATCTTCACTGATTTAATTGTTGGTTTTGTGGTTTTAAGTCTTTGCCTGTAAGCAGGTACAAGGTGAATCGTGCAATGATCAGAGTGGCCCACAGCTGCGCGTGGTAAAGACCAATAAGCATCTTTTAGTGTTGTGTAGCAATGGTCTAAAACAGTGATGGGGAATCTATGGCACAGATGATTTCTGACAGTCTCAAAATGGGGAAACAGAGCGGTCAGGGAAAGCAAGAAGAATGCTTGGCTGCAAAGCTAGAGGTATAACAAGCAGGAAGAGGGAGATGGTGATCCCGCTGTGTAGCGCGCTGGTGAGACCAATGCCTGGTGATTTTTGGAATGATTGCTTCAGATTCCAGAGTCTTTTCCACAACTTGACCTATTTCAAGAATTCTACCTCGTAGAAACATAGATTGACAGCAGAAAAAAGACCTCATGGTCCATCTCGTCTGCCTTTATACTATTTCCTGTATTTTATCTTAGGATGGATCTATATTTATCCCAGGCATGTTTAAATTCAGTTCCTGTGGATTTTCAACCATGTTTACTGGAGGTTTGTTCCAAGCATCTACTACTCTTTCAGCCAAATAATATTTTCTCATGCTGCTTCTGATCTTTCCCCCAACTAACTTCTGATTGTGCCCCCTTGTTCTTGTCTTCACTTTCCTATTAAAAACACTTCGCTCCTGAAACGTATTTCACCCTTTAACATATTTAAATGCTTCGAATGTGTCCCCCCTTTCCCTTCTGTCCTCCAGACTAGACAGATTGGGTTTATGAAGTCTTTAGTAATAATAATAATAATTTATTAGATTTGTATGTCACCCCTCTCCAAAGACTTTCCTGATAGGCTTTATGCTTAAAACCTTCTACAATTTTTGTAGCCCATATTTCCTTTTTTTTTTTTTTTTGCTGTACAGTGATCCCTCGATTTTCGCGGGTTCAAACTTCGCGAAACGGCTATACCACGGTTTTTCAAAAAATATTAATTAAAAAATACTCCGCGGTTTTTTTCCCCTATACCACGGTTTTTCCCACCCGATGACGTCATACGTCATCACCAAGAGTCACTTCTCTCTCTTTCTCTTTCTTTCCTGTCATTCTCTGCTTCAATCATTTTCTCATTTCTCTTTTTTTCTCCCTTTTTCTATCATTTTTTTCTCTCTCTCTACCTTCCACTCTCCCCCCTCTTGCTCTCTCTCTCTTTCTCCCTCTCTCTCTCCCTCTCTGTGAGAACGCCTGCCCCACCTCTCCTGCAGCCCCCTCGCTGATAGCTGGGACGAAAGCGCTCTCAGCTAAGGGACTGTGAGAGGGGCGAGGCAGGCATTCTCAAAGCGCTCAGAGCGGCTACCGGCCGAATGAGGAGGATGAGAAGCCGTAGCCGCCAGCGCTGCTGCAGGAGGACCCATGTCCCAAGAAAGCCAGTGAGAGGGGTGGATCGGGCGGGCGGGCGGTAGCGGTGAGGGCGCCGGAGGCGCTGGGGGGGGCAGGGGCAGCCGACATTCAAAACAATCTTTGCTGGCCTCCGCACTTTCATCGCTCCCCACCCCCAACTTCAAGCCCGGCTCCTTGCGCTGCCTTGAAAAAGGGTGCGTGGGGGTAGTTTTTGGCTGTCCATAGCCAAAAATGGTGTTTTTACTTCCGCACCACTATTCCACGGAAATTCGACTTTTGCGGGCGGTCTTGGAACGCAACCCCCGTGAAAATCGAGGGAACACTGTACTTAAGATTTTATCCCAAGGAAAGAAAGTCTACATATGTAGCATTTATATCATTTCCAGACTTGTAATGAAATACACAGTGGATGGTATTCCCGGTGCAAATAACGTTTAGCCATTTCAGCCAAAGTTTTTATTCTAAACTAGTTCAAGAAATGTTTTGTTGCCAAAGCCAAAATTTTCACCAGCTCTTTACTTGTGTCCCCAGCATATGTTTTACGTATACAAATGGACAAGTATAATTAAGTTTTTAAGTGCTACTAAAACAGGGCTTAATAATGCAGCCTCGTGCAAGAAACACCTTCAGGATAGCTTAGAAAGAATTATCCCTTTCATACGAGTGCTCCCGTTTTTAAATTTGGGTCTATTTTCCTCTGGATTCTGCTCCCTTGCCAATTAAAACCTTGCAGGCTTTTCTGTTTTAAAGTTCCTGTTTTTCATGAATTATTCCACAGTTTGCTTGGGCATACTTGCACATACGTAAGTTGTGATTTGATTTTTTGGGGGTGTAGGTAGGGAGTCTGTTAGAAACATAGAAGATTGAGGGCAGAAAAAGTCCTCCTGGTCCATCTAGTCTGCCCTTATGCTATTTCCTGTATTTTATCTTACAATGGATCTACGTTTATCCCAAGCATGTTTGAAGTTCCTGTGGATTTACCAACCACATCTGCTGGAAGTTTGCTCCAAGCATCTACTACTCTTTCAGTCAAATAATATTTTCTCACGTTGCTCCTCATCTTTCCCCCAACTAACATCAGATTGTGCCCACTTGTTCTTGTGTTCACTTTCCTATTAAAAATTCTTCTCTCCTGAACCTTATTTAACCCTTTAACATATTTAAATGTTTCGATCATGTCCCCCCTTTTCCTTCTGTCCTCCAGACTATACAGATGGAGTTCATTAAGTCTTTCCTGATAAGTTTTAGGCTTAAGACCTTCCACCATTCTTGTAGCCAGTCTTTGGACCCGTTCAATTTGATCAATATCTTTTTGTAGGTGAGGTCTCCAGAACTGAGCACAATATTATTCCAAATGTGATCTCACCAGCGCTCTATATAGCGGGATCATAATCTCTTTCAATGTTTCAATCATGTCCCCCCTTTCCCTTCTGTCCTCCAGACTATATAGATTGAGTCCATGAAGTCTTTCCTGATCAGTTTTATGCTTAAGACCTTCCACCATTTTTGTAGCCCATCTTTGGACCCAGAAGAATGGATGGATGGATGGATAGATGGATAAATGAATGAATGAATGACAGGCCAAGCTGGATAACATTAAAAGGAACAAAGCTGCAAGAAAAAGAGTGGAGTGGGATAGAGTTGGAAGGGACCTTGGAGGTCTTCTAGTCCAACCCCCTGCTTAGGCAGGAAACCTTATACTACTTTAGACAAATGGTTATCCAGTCTCTTCTTTAAAACTGCCAATGTTGGAACATTCAAAACATTTGGAGGCAAGTTGTTCCATGGATTAATTGTTCTAATTGTCAGGACATTTCTGCTTAGTTCTAAGCTGCTTCTCTCCTTGTTTAGTTTCCACCCATTGCTTCTTGTCCTACCCTCAAGTGCTTTGGAGTATAGGTTGACTCCTTCTTTTTTGTGGCAAGCCCTGAGATATTGGAAGACTGCTGTCATGTCTCCCCTGGTCCTTCTTTTCATCAAACTAGCCATGCCCAGTTCCTGCAATCGTTCTTCATATGTTTTAGCCCCCAGTCCCCTCATCCTCTTTGTCGCTCTTCTCTGCACTTTTTATAGAGTCTCCTTTTTGCACCGTGGTGACCAAAACTGAATGCAACATTCCAGGTGTGGCCTTACCAAGGCCTTATAAAGTGGTATTAACACTTCACGTGGTCTTGATTCTCTCCCTCTGTTGATGCAGCCTAGAACTGTGTTGGCTTTTTGGCTCCTATTTAAATGGTTGTCCACTAGGGCTCCCTGTTAGGAATTTCTTCCTTAGTTCCAGGTTGTGTCTCCTTCTGAAGAGCTTACATCCATTGCTTCTTATCTTATCCCTTGTCTTTTCTTCTCTGCTCGGTGAGAATTCAACCTCAGAAGACTGCTATCCTGTCTCCCCTGGTCCTTCTTTTCATTAAACTAGCCAGGCCCAGTTCCTGCAACCGTTCTTCATATGTTTTAGCCTCCAGTCCCCTAATCATCTTTGTTGCTCTTCTCTGCAATTTTTCTAGAGTCTCAACATCTTTGATGGAATTGATCGCTAGCGTGCTATTGACTTCTCTTCTTACTTTTTACATTGCAAATGCTGTTCATAACTTTGCTTATCAAGCAGCCCTATAAAACTGAGATTAGGCCTAAAGCACAGCACACAAAGAAGCAGAAGCTACTTATCAAAGTGGTGGTGATTTTTTGTATCTTTTATCTCTGTTTGTTTGTGGGTTTTGTTTTTTTTAAAAACAACATTATCCAAACACCACTTAAGTGCCAACTGCAAGAGAAGAAACATTGCTTGCAACATTGCAAAAGGCAGGATCTGACAGTACAGGGAAGGGGAAAAAAAATTAAATGAGTTGCTATAAAAATTGCAAGGTGGCGGGGGCGAGGGTGGGATAAACTGATTTTAATCCAAATCATAAATAACGGAAATGGGTTCCTGCTCTTCGAAATAAAAGAGAGGCAATAATTTGAACGAGCGAAAGAGAGGGAGAAATGGAAGGACGAGGAAAGGAACTTAAAACCAACCTTGATTTAATTTATTATAAGGCAAAGGATGGGGCTGAAACACTCTCTGGTAGAAAAGGAAGAACTTCAGCTTGACTTAAATGTTTCAATGCAGCCGAATACATAAAGGGATGGGGTTTGTAGCAACCTTCACGTTTCTTTTGACTCTGTCACAATTTGTTGGGACTCTATCACAACAGACTAAGGTTGGCACAAGGAAAAAATTATCTGAACACCTCTCATGAATTAGAATAGAATAGAATAAGGAAAGAATGGAGTGGAGTGGTATATAATAGGATAGGATAGGATAGGATAGAATAAGGGAATGGAAGGGAACAGAGGAGAGAAGAGAAGAAGAGAAGAGAAGAGGAATGAGAATAGAATAGAATAGAATAAGGAAAGAATGGAGTGGAGTGGTATATAATATAATATGATATGATAGAATAGGATACGATAGGATAGGATAGAAGAAGGGAATGGAAGGGAAGAGAGGAGAGGAGAAGAGAAGAGAAGAGGAATGAGAATAGAATAGAATAGAATAAGGAAAGAATGGAGTGGTATATAATATAATAGGGTAGGATAGGATAGGATAGAATAGAATAAGGGAATGGAAGGGAAGAGAGGAGAGGAGAGAAGAAGAGAAGAGAAGAGGAATTAAAATAGAATAGAATAGAATAGAATAGAATAGTTGAATGTGTACAACTGTGTAGTTGGTGATTTTATAACACTGGTTATGTTTATTAATGTTTTTTAAATTGATTTTCAAATTTATTATTAGATTTGTAGTGTATTGTGTTATTGTTGTGTCCCTCTTCCTGCTTGTGATACCACTAGCTATGCAGCCAAGCATTCGACTCGCTTTCCTTATCGCCGATCCGCACTGTTCACCCATTTGGAGACTGTCAGAAATCACGACCCCTAAATCCTTCTCTTCTGAAGTTTTTGCTAACACAGAACTGCCAATGCAATACTCAGATAGAGGATTCCTTTTCCCCAAGTGCATTATTTTACATTTGGAAACATTAAACTGCAGTTTTAAGAAGAAGCGGGGTGGAAAAGCAGCATTACCCAGGATTGACAAGAAGGTGTTTGCTCTTTCGGGCTCGATGGAGCTGTCGCTCAGCTCTGCCTCACAGACGTACATTCCCAGGTCGGCTGAAGTTGGGTTTGCGATGGCGAGACGCCTGCCCATCCTGCTGGTCGCAGGGAGGATTTTCCCATTCCTCTTCCAGGTGATGCTTAATTTCTCAATGGGCCTAGGAGGAGGGGGGAAAATCACCTGTCCGTTATTGCTCTAAGCCAGAGGTAGGCAAAGGTGGCTCTTTCATGACTTGTGGACTTCAATTCCCAGAATTCCTGAGCCAATTTGCTAGCTCAGGAATTCTGGCAGTTGAAGTCCACATATACAACTTTGCCTACCCCTGCTCTAAGCGATGACATTAGCATCATTCATTCATTCATTCATTCATTCATTCATTCATTCATTCATTGGACGTGCTTTGTTGAACTTTTCAATTTTTTTGCGGCGTTCAAAATGTTTTTGTTGCATGCAGAAATAAAAACATGTTTTCTCTACAGCAGATCATTGATTTCATAAATACAAGATGCTACAGGTTTTTTTTTTAAAAAATATACATAGCATAAAGGTTCAAAACTCCCGCAATCCGTTATATGCTGTGTTATCTTCATTTTAGCTGTCAAAAGGGTTTTGTGGCTCCCGGTGTTTTCTTTTTGGTGGGAAACGAGTCCAAATGGCTCTTTGAGTATTTAAGGTTGCCAAACCCTGTCCTGGGGAATTCTGGGAGTTGAAGTCCACATATACAACTTTGCCTACCCCTGCTCTAAGCGATGACATTAGCATTATTCATTCATTCATTCATTCATTCATTCATTCATTCATTCATTCATTCATTCATTGGACGTGCTTTGTTGAACTTTTCAATTTTTTTGCGGCATTCAAAATGTTTTTGTTGCATGCAGAAATAAAAACATGTTTTCTCCACAGCAGATCATTGATTTCATAAATGCAAGATGCTACAGGTTTTTTTTAAAAAAAATATACATAGCATAAAGGTTCAAAACTCCCGCAATCCGTTATATGCTGTGTTATCTTCATTTTAGCTGTCAAAAGGGTTTTGTGGCTCCCGGTGTTTTCTTTTTTTGGTGGGAAACGAGTCCAAATGGCTCTTTGAGTATTTAAGGTTGCCAAACCCTGCCCTGGGGAATTCTGGGAGTTGAAGTCCACAGGTCTTAAAAGTTGCCAAGGCTGTGGACCGCCCTGCTGTAGCGTCTCCGTAAGCAAATACAGAGAAAGTTCAAAGAGTTACTGGGGTCTCTCGACATCTGCTGTTCTTTTATGTTGTCCAACAGTGGGGCCGGCTCAAATGACGGTGCAGCGACCATGTTTAATTATAATGGTAATTTTACTTTTTCATGCTAATGGTTTGTTTTGCCTAAGGGAAGGATGGTAAAAAATAAATGCTACTCAGGGGGTACATCTGTACTGAGAAATGCTTCCATTATAATTCAATTATAAATAATTGAAACAATTGAAACCTCTGCTTTTGGAAGGGAGAAAAAGGGGGATCGGTTGGGCCCTCCAAGCATTTCGGATTATTTTTCCGACATGCTTCTTTTCTCTCTTTGAATCAAGGCCAAATATTCGAATTATTCAGAAGGGAAGAATGTCAGTTCCCAGCTTTTATGATTTTAGGGAGAACGGCTGCCCAGCAGTCAATACCTTGATTTCTCTTCTCCAAACATTTATTTTTTCCTCAAAAGTGGAACCGTACAAGAAGTCGTTATTGATTTTAAAAAATTGTTAGCACTCTGGTCAATTGTCACAAATGGTGGTCCAGACAAATCTCCGGGGGGGGGGGGGGGTGTCTGTTTCATAATAGTTTCTGTGCAAATAATTGATCTACGGTAATTATTTTCCTTTCGTCCTCATTGCTGCTAGGGTAAAAACGAAGACCACTCAAACCTCTCTCTCTGTCTCCCTCCCTTCCTCTCTCTCTGTCCCAGTTTCTCTCTCTCTCTCATTCTCTCTCTCTCTCTCACTGTCTCTATTTCTATCTATCTATCTATCTATCTATCTATCTATCTCTGTGTGTCTATCTCTCTCTGTCTGTCTCTGTCTGTCTCTCTCGCGTGCTGTCTCTGTTTCTGTCTGTCTCTCTCTCTCTCTGTGTCTCTCTCTCTGTCTCTCTATTTGTGTCTGTCTCTGTCTCTCTGTGTTTATATCTTTGTTTGTCTCTGTCTGTCTCTGTCTCTGACTCTCTCTCTGTCTCTGATTCTCTATCTATCTACCTATCTCTGTCTTTCTCTGTGTCTCTTTCTGTCTCTCTTTGTCTATCTATCTCTCTGTCTCTGTTTGTTTGTCTCTCTCTCTCTCCATCTCTGTTTATCTGTCTCTCTCTCTGTCTGTTTCTTTCTCTCTGTGTGTCTATCTCTCTGTCTCTCTCTCTCTCTGTTTCTCTCTCTCTCTCTCTCTCTGTGTGTCTCTTTCTCTCTCTCCATCTCCCTTTCTCTCTGTCTCTGTGTCTCTGCCTGTCTCTCTCCTTCCCCCCATCCCTCCCCCTTGACTCACACGCACACAAATTTTGTGGGGATAGGATGAAGAGAACCCAAATCTACACAGCCTTCTGGAAAATCTCTCCCGTTTCAGGCTCCCCTTGTTCTCCCGAGCAGCTCGTGTTTTCCTCACCTGCCATTGGCCAGACACTCCAGGACGGCTTCGTTACTCCCAACGGCGACGCTTGCGTTGTGCGGAGGGATTACGATCACAGGAGTCGCGGTGTCGGTGGAGGCATCAGCACCTGCAAATGGGAGGAGCAAATCCCATAAGTGGGAGCCAGCGGGAAGACCAACAAGGAGTCAAATGCCAATAAAGCTCAGGGTTGAACTATGGGGCCCTTGGTGGTCTCCGAGATTGCAGACGTTCAATGACCCAACTAGGGAACACCATCAGTGCTAGGAGGGAGTGGGCTTTATGGAGTGCAGCAGGAGGAGGAGGATTGCTCCTCAGTGCTCTTGAGTTGCGTTGTTTGCTTGCATATGTTTCATTACCCAAATTAATTTTGCATAGCACTGCTGATGTTACCCAGTTAGGACAATGAAACATCTGCAAACCAAAGAGGGAGATGATAATAATAATATTAATAATAATAATAATAATAATAATAATAATAATAATAATTTATTGGATTTGTATGCCGCCCCTCTCCGTAGACTTGGGGCGGCTAACAACAATAATAAACACAACATGTACAATCCAATAATAAAAACAACTACAAACCCCTATTATAAAACCAAACATACACACAAACATACCATGCATAACTTGTAATGGCCTAGGGGGAAGGCTTCTTGAGGAGGGGGCGCACAAGATCCCCTCTCTTCTAGCACTGATGATGTTACCTAGTTTGGCTCATGAAACATCTGCAAGCGAACAACCAAGCTCAGAAAACAGTAATACGAGGGTCGCCCAGAAAGCAATGCACCACATTTTTTTTCTTCAACAATTATTTATTGAACACAATGAAACTTACAAACAAGCAAGAATAATGCTTCTTCTACACTCCCTATTTTTCCACGTAATCTCCGTCCTGTTCTACGGCCTTCCTCCAGCAAGACACAAGGGTGTGTAGGCCCTGTCGGTACCCCTCCTTGCTCTGGTCACCAAGCCATTTCTGCACTGGGCGAATCACCTCTAATGGCCTCCCCCTCTGTGCCCGGTGACTAACCGTACTTCTGTCGACTGCAGATTCTCCATCAACTCTACACAAACGTTTGTGAATGTTCCCAACAGTTTCTTTCTCCGCAGGGAGAAATTCAATGACGACACGTTGCTTGTAACATACATCATTTACAGATGCCATTTCGAAACACTGCTGCAGCTACGCTATTATTATTATTATTATTATTATTATTATTATTATTATTATTATTATTATTTTGGATTTGTATGCCGCCCCTCTCCGTAGACTCGGGGCGGCTAACAACAGTAATAAAAAACATCATATAAATCCAATACTAAAACAACTAAAAAACCTTTATTGTAAAACCAAACATCCCTACAAACAAACATAACATGCATAAATTGTAAAGGCCTAGGGGGGAAAGAATATCTCAGTTCCCCCATGCCTGACGGCAGAGGTGGGTTTTAAGGAGCTTACGAAAGGCAAGGTGGGTGGGGGCTATTCTAATCTCTGGGGGGAGTTGGTTCCAGAGAGTCGGGGCCGCCACAGAGAAGGCTTTTCCCCTGGACATTGTTTTGTTGATGGGACCTGGAGAAGGCCCACTCTGTGGGACCTAACCGGTCGCTGGCATCCATGCGGCAGAAGGTGGTCTCGTAGATACACTGGTCTGGTGCCATGAAGGGCTTTATAGGTGATGACCAACACTTTGAATTGTGACCGGAAACTGATCGGCAACCAATGCAGACTGCGGAGTGTTGGTGTTACATGGGCATTTTGGGGAAAGCCCATGATAGCTCTCGCAGCTGCATTCATCTGCTATCCATCTGAAGAAACACAACATTTATACACACACTCCTGACAATTCAAGTAATGTATATCTAAAGTTTCGCATTCGTACCATTACTGCAGGCTGAGAAAAAAAATGTGATGCATTACTTTCTGGGCGACCGTTGTAGCACCGCAGGAGTTAAATGTTCGCCCAGACCATTATTTGTATTGAACTTGAGAGTTTGATGGGTGATGGGATCCATCTCTATTGTTCTCTGCTCCCAATTACGACTGGCAGGGCTCCAGGCCATTTCATTGTAGATACCCCAATGTATATTGTACTTGAAGTTTCCTGTCACTGGAAGCAAAGCGAATCCCCCCCCCCCCGCCCGGCTACCACCAAGCACTTCTATTTTTATCACCCTCTCACTGACTTTTATTTGCAGAATCTTTTCATGTTTTGTTTAATCGTATGAGTTTCGTGCAATTTCAAAAGAGGCTGTCAGGGTCCAAGCAAGTTTCTGTATTATTTTTTTAAAACACCAAAAAAAGCCCCCTATTTTTTTACATCCACTGGGGAACAAGAAACTGTTGTGGTTCCGTCTGAGGCCCCTCAGGGAACGGCTGATCTTCTGTCGGTTTCCAGCTCAAAGGGAGAGGCTGAGGAACAGGAGGTGCAGACAGACGAGGAGGAGGAATCCCAGGCTGAAGAAGAGGGAGGACAGCCAGAGTCCCACCAGGGGGAGCTCTCCCCAGCAAGCAGCCTGGATTCCTTAGAGGAAAATGCACAAGCCATAATTGATCTGCGACAAAGAAGAGCTACTCAGAGACGAAATCAATTGGCTAAGTACTTTCAGCATTAAAGAGGCAACAGCTGGGTTTGGGTGTGGTGCTCTTGGGAAAGGCTAAAAGGCAGACCCACCCTTCCTGGCTTGTGGAGTTTTATCTTTGAGAGTCGTGGGACCTGGCTGTGAACTTTGGCGTCTTGGAATCCTGGTTTGTGCCTTTGACTACTGAAACCTTGGGGTGGGTGTGCCAGCAAGAAGCTTGCTGTATTGTCTGGACATCAGGACCCTGCTGTAACGTATTATAGCCTGTCTGTTGGGAAGAACAGGTTTTCCTCTGTGCTTATTTTTTCCAGCTATAAAATACTTTTGGCTTTTACCAGAGTGTCTGGCTGTTTTTTCCAGTTGGTGTTGAGGTCTGGGGGAACCCAGACAGAACAGAAACGAAATTAACAAAGCAGCAGATCATAACACTTTCAATCCTCTTTCCTTATCGGAAAAGTAAATAACCCAAATCGGCTTCTCTTTTGTGAGTCGACAAACTGTAAATAATTTAGCTTATGCCATCCTCAGACACTTTAGGAAAAAATAAAAAAAGATGGGCAGAAGGGGGGGGGGCTGGGGGGGTGAAGAAATCCTGCCAACATCGCCGTGTTCCCTTTCAAAAATTTCAGTGCGTGTATTTAATAAGTAAATTAAAATACCAATATGTTATTGCTTTGCTTCGAGCTATTCATTTGGGGAAAACACAGTATTATTTCCCTACATGAACAAGAGAATAATAACAGATTGCTAAAAATAAGAACCGCAATAAAAGAGTTGCAAAGGGAAGGAAAATTAAACTATGTCTAAACCAATGAAAATCCAAACCAGCTCATCAGACACTATACATTAAGGCAGCTTAGCATTACAAAACCCCAAATTATAAGTTAATGCAATTTAGAAGTAGGAACCGAAATATTTCAAATCCTTCCATCACCAGCGCAAACATCTATTATAACAAAGCAGAGGGCGAGAAAGAACTTTATGGTGAATTTGGTTCCTTCTGCATCTTTAGTGGAATGATATTATAATTTGGGATACACACGGGAGAAAACAATTTAAAAAAAAATAGGAGGAGAAAACATCGCTGCAAATACCACAGAAGTGGAACCGGTGTTAATCTTCCCAGATTTGAACTGGGGGGGGGACAACTGGGGGGTCTTTGTTGCTCTCTGAGTTTGCTTGTTTTCTTGCCGATGTTTTATTACCCAAACTATGTGACATTGTCAGTGCTAGTAAGGAGTGGGGTTTGTGGAGAGGAGGAAGATAAGGAGGAGGAGCAGGAGAACTATTACTACTACTACTATACTACTAGTAGTAGTAGTACTACTATGGGAACCTTGGTGTTCTCTGAGCTTCTGTGTTTTCTTGCCGATGTTTCATTACTCAAACTACGTAACATTGTCAGTACTAGTAAAAAGTGGGGTTTGTGGAGAGGAGGAAGAGAAGAAGGAGGAGGAGCAGGAGAACTACTGCTACTACTACTACTACTACTACTACTACTACTACTACTACTGTGGGAACCTTGGTGTTCTCTGAGCTTCTGGGTTTTCTTGCCAATGTTTCATTACTCAAGCTATGTAACATTGTCACTACTAAGGAGTGGGGTTTGTGGAGAAGAGGAAGAGAAGGAGGAGGAGGAGCAGGAGAACTATTACTACTACTACTACTACTACTACTACTACTGTGGGAACCTTGGTGTTCTCTGAGCTTCTGGGTTTTCTTGCCAATGTTTCATTACTCAAACTATGTAACATTGTCACTACTAAGGAGTGGGGTTTGTGGAGAGGAGGAAGAGAAGAAGGAGGAGGAGCAGGAGAACTATTACTACTTCTACTACTACTACTACTACTACTACTACTACTATGGGAACCTTGGTGTTCTCTGAGCTTCTGTGTTTTCTTGCCAATGTTTCATTACTCAAACTATGTAACATTGTCAGTGCTAGTAAGGAGTGGGGTTTGTGGAGAGGAGGAAGAAAGACAGAGCGGGAGCAGGAGAACTACTACTACTACTACTACTACTACTACTACTACTAAGGGATCCTTGGTGTTCTCTGAACTTGTGTGTTTTCTTACCCAAAATAGGTACCACTGTCAGTGCTAAAGAAGGATTATGAGGTTTGGAAAGAAAGAACCCATAATCCAAAGCAAGGCAGACCCATCTGGTATAGTCTTTGTGATTGTCTTCTGAGGTTGAATTCTCACCAAGCAGAGAAGAAAAGAGAAGCAATGGATGTAAGCTCTTCAGAAGGAGACCCAACCTGGAACTGGGGAGGAAAATTCCTAACAGGGAGCCCTAGTGGACAACCATTTAAATAGGAGCCAAAAAGCCAACACAGTTCTAGGCTGCATCAAAAGAGGGAGAGAATCAAGACCACGTGAAGGCCTTATAAATACCACTTTATAAGGCCTTGGTAAGGCCACACTTGGAATGTTGCATTCAGTTTTAGTCACCACGATGCAAAAAGGATGTTGAGACTCTATAAAAAGTGCAGAGAAGAGCGACAAAGATAATTAGGGAACTGGAGGCTAAAACCTAGGAAGAACGATTGCAAGAACTGGGCATGGCTGGTTTAATGAAAAGAAGGACCAGGGGAGACAGGATAGCAGCCTTCCAATATCTCAGGGGTTGCCACAAAGAAGAGGGAGTGAAGCTATTCTCCAAAGCACCTGAGGGTAGAACAAGAAGCAATGGGTGTAAATTAAACAAAGAGAGAAGCAACTTAGAAACAAGGAGAAATTTTCTGACAGTTAGAACAATTGATCTTGCCTCCAGAAGTTGTGAATGCTCCAACACTGGAAGTTTGTTTAGCAGATGTTGGATAACCATCTGTCTGAAGTGGTGTAGGGTTTCCTGCCTAAGCAGGGGGTTGGACTAGAAGACCTCCAAGGTCCCTTCCAACACTGTTATTGTTATTGATATTGAGAATGATTTATCAATGGAACAGTTAGCCTCCTGGAATTATGAGGGCTAAAGACTGTCGAGAAAAGATCGGACAACTGTTTGTCCGAGATGGAATAATGACTTCTCCCTAGGGAAGGGGGTTGGACTAGAAGATCTCCATGGTCCCCTTCCAGGCCTAGGAGACTGAAAGAGGGTGCTCCCAAGAGGCCTCAGAACAGACTAACATTTGCTTCTAAAGACCAGCAATGCTGGCTAGAACAAACAAAAATGAAAAGGCACCATTATTATGAAGGACTAAAGGAAAACTTCGCATTCATATTTTACTGCAAATCGATCGATATTTTCCTGCATATTCACTGAGCACCAGGAAAACGTGACGGGTTTAAGGATGTGGATGGTTTTTTTTTATACGGCATCCACTTTTATGATTTATTTCCTGCAATTTATACCCACTTTCCCCGTCAGACTGAATACAGAAAGGATCTCATTTCTAGAATTAGAATACCTCTCTCTTCTCTCTCTCTCTTCTCTCTCTGTCTCTCTTTCTTTCTCTCTCTCTCTCTTTCTCTGTCTCTCTCTTTCTGTCTCTCTTTCTCTGTCTCTCTTTCTGTCTCTCTCTTTCTCTTTCTCTCTCTCTCTCTCTGTCTCTTTCTTTCTTTCTTTCTGTCTCTCTCTTTCTTTCTTTCTCTCTCTCTCTCTCTTTCTGTCTCTGTCTTTCTTTCTTTCTTTCTTTCTTTCTGTCTCTCTCTCTTTCTCTCTCTCTCTCTCTCTCTTTCTTTCTCTCTCTCTCTTTGTTTCTTTCTGTCTCTCTTTTTCTCTGTCTCTCCCTCTTTCTGTCTCTGTCTTTCTTTCTCTCTCTTTCTCTCTTTCTCTCTTTCTTTCTTTCTCTCTCTCTTTCTCTCCCTCCCCCTCTCTCCTTACAGTAAAATATTCAATGAATGTGTGGCCTCTTTCCAAATTCAATGCTCAGGTTCTAACGTAGCACTATACATACATACATACATACATACATACATACATACATACATACATACATACATACCAGGGATGGGTTGCTTCCCAGATTGGGGGGAACGCAGTGAGGTGGCAAAAAATGGAGCTCCACCCCAGAGCACCCAATTTGCACTGGAAGATGTTGAAAGAAAATGCAGGGCGTCCTTCATAAGCCACAGTGTGGTAGTAAAAATGTTGGTCGCCCTTCACTGATACATACATACATACATACATACATACATACATACATACTGTACATATCTTAAAGCAGGGGAACGACTGGAATGGAGTAAAATTAGGAAAGGCCAGGAAAGAGAGTTTTAATTTGGCAATGCATTCACCTCTGTCTCTCATTCCCAAGCATTGTTGCGTCCCCCCTTCCTGACTCCAATTCTCCCAGCACTTCAAAAGGGACCAAAGAACCAACCAGGACCTGAGCTGACTTCTAGCCATTCAGGCATTGAGTGTCTCTTTGTGCCTAAACAGATGAGGAGAAGAGCCGGGATGACAGCAGTGAAATGGATACAGGCCAGGCTTCATTAGCTACTTACTACTAATTGCAAGGAGAACAACAGTGTCCGGCATCAATGCTTATTTCATTTCCATTCATCTTCTGTACTAGAGGCAGCCTATTAGCAAAATTAGTCATCTGATAATGGTTTTTGAACTTGTAGAGTTAAGATGAGGCTGATAAGGACTTAATATACTTTCCTTTGAATCCTGGCACTACGCTGGAATAACAGTAGCCTTTTATCTAATGGAGGAGTAATGTACTTATGTCTCTTTCAAACAGAATATGCTGCACACTCTTCAATTATACGCAACTCGCCAAAATAAGGTCAACCAAGGGAAGAGTGATTAGCCAAGGCACAACTCTTCATATTTTAGGAAGGCTCTCATAATTAGATGTCCGCTTTCTTTTGGACCAGAGTGTATTTTTATACCTAGAAGATGGGTTTGGGTCGGCTAACAGACATGCCATCAAGGGCTCCTGGATGACTCACCAGAGGGGTACGGAGAAGGACACGGGTAGGCAAAGTTGGCTCTTCTATGACTTGTGGACTTCAACTCCCAGAATTCCCGAGCCAATCCTGCCAGCTCAGGAATCCTGGGAGTTGAAGTCCACATGTCATAGAAAAGCCAACTTTGACTACCTCTGGAGAAGACCAATGGCGTTAGGCCATCATACGCAAAGAATGATGGACAATATAGTCAGCAGTGTTTTCTTTGCAAGGTTTTCTAAAAGAAAAAAAAATTAACTAGATGCTGAAACGCTTCCTAGAGAGGCCCCACGGAGGCTTCTTCCCACCTTTTCCGGCCCTGTTTCCTCCCAGGAGATTCCTAGAGAGGCCCCATGGAGGCTTCTCCCCGCCTTTTCCGGCCCTGTTTCCTCCCAGGAGATTCCTAGAGAGGCCCCACGGAGGCTTATTCCCAACTTTTCCGGCCCTGTTTCCTCCCAGGAGATTCCTAGAGAGGCCCCACGGAGGCTTATTCCCAACTTTTCCGGTCCTGTTTCCTCCCAGGAGATTCCTAGAGAGGCCCAACGAAGGCTTCTCCCCACCTTTTCCGGCCCTGTTTCCTCTCAGGAGATTACTAGGGAGGCCCCACAGAGGCTTCTCCCCACCTTTTCTGGCCCTGTTTCCTCCCAGGAGATTGCTAGGGAGGCCCCACGGAGGCTTCTCCCCACCTTTTCTGGCCCACTTTCCTCCCAGGAGATTCCTAGAGAGGCCCCATGGAGGCTTCTGCCCGCCTTTACCGGCCTGTTTCCTCCCAGGAGATTCCTAGAGAGGCCCCACGGAGGTTTCTCCCCACCTTTTCCGGCCTTGTTTCCTCCCAGGAGATTCCTAGAGAGGCCCCACAGAGGCTTCTCCTTGCCTTTCCGTGTTACAGTTTCAGAGGCTCGGGTTTGTAAGTAAAAAAATGGCTCTTGAGAAGAGGCAAAAAAAATTATTGAACATCCGGTTCTTATCTAGAAAAGTTTGTAAGTAGAGGGGTAGGGGTACCACTGTGCTTGTGCCATTTGGGAGCACAATCTTAAATCCAGAGGCATTTTCAAAAACATCGCCCACCCTGAAAAGCTACCGAAAATTAAGCCACATATCTCAGCACTTTCCAGTTAGAACTTAGCTGCTCCCCTCAAAAGCAAGGATAATTTTCTGTTCACTGTTCTGAACTCTCTTTCTATGAACTCTTTGCATTCAAAAGCAATTTGGGAGTTCAGGCTGTCACTGACCCGACTTTTCCCCCCAACGCACAGCAAGAAACTTCCTTTTCTCTTCTTTCTTCTTTTCTTTCTCCATTTCCCCGAAATGAAGCAGCTGACACCTCATCGTAAGCTTTTAACTCGCATATATACATAGCTGTGAGATATATTTTATCCAAAGAACGTTCAGGTAGCTTTTCATAATTTTTTAAAAATAGCTTTGATTTCAAATACGTGACTTCCAGGAGCGTGCAATTTTGCACAATGAAAGGAAGCCCGGCACTGCGGTTGGACAGCGTGAACAATTAAGCTTTCAAAGTTTTTCAAGGAGAAACGGGCCCCCACATCCTGTTCACAGACAAACCGTCCAGGTGGGAGCCAATTCATTTACATCATTTACCTGGCCAGAAAACCAGTGTGGTTCCCTTGAGGATGGGATTTACAAGACAAAGACTACATTTGAGTGGGAATCGGGGGGGAAAACAGATCAAATGGATGCTAAATAGAATACAGTGGTACCTCTACTTACTCTTTCCGTGACCAGGTTCTTAAGTAGAAAAGTTTGTAAAAAGAGGCAATTTTCCCATAGGAATCAATGTAAAAGCAAATAATGTGTGTGATTGGAGAAACCACAGGGGGGGGAGGCCCTGTTTCCTCCCAGGAGATTCCTGGAGAGGCCCCACGGAGGCTTCTCCCTGCCTTTTCTGGCCCTGTTTCCTCCCAGGAGATTCCTGGAGAGGCCCCACGGAGGCTACTCCCCACCTTTTCTGGCCCTGTTTCCTCCCAGGAGATTCCGGGAGAGGCCCCACGGAGGCTACTCCCCGTCTTTTACAGCCCTGTTTCCTCCCAGGAGATTCCAAGAGAGGCCCCAAGGAGGCTTCTCCCTGCCTTTTTCAGTTACAGTTTTGGCGGCTCAGTTTTGTAAGTGGAAAATGGTTTTTGAGAAGAGGCAAAAAAAATCTTGAACACCCGGTTCCTAGCTAGAGAGGTTTGTAAGTAGAGGCCTTCTTAGGCAGAGGCACCACTGTATCATGTATATAAATATTATATCTTTGTATACCATCAATACGTACTTGACAAAAACAAATAAATAAAATAAAAATGGAAGGGATGCAAAAAACTTTACTACCACACTGCGGGCATGGCTTATTTTGTGGGTGTGACTTGTCAGCCATGTGACCAGGTGGGAGTGGCTTGATGATTAGGTGACTGGGGGTGGCTTAAAGGTCATGTGACTGGCTTAAAGGTGGCCAACTTGATGTCACTCACGTCAAGGGTTAGGGTTAGGATGCCTGGCCTCTCCTTGACTCCAAGAGAGACAATTTCCCTCTCTATTTACTTTTACTAAACATCCAAAATGTACTATTTAATTCTATGTATATCTGCCATATGTGTACATACATATTACACACAGGCACTCAAAAATATACATTATCTACTATATAAACTGTATCTGTATATACACACACACAAACACATGCACAGCTCTTCTAAAATTATACACATTCAACCTCATTTACTGCGATAGGGAAAGGATACCCAGAGCTCAGAAGGGAAAAAGAGAGAGAGAGAAAATTCAAAATTTGCTCAGTTCTGGAGACCTCACCTACAAAAAGATATTGACAAAATTGAACGGGTCCAAAGACAGGCTGCAAGAATGGTGGAAGGTCTTAAGCATAAAACGTATCAGGAAAGACTTCACGAACTCAATCTGTATAGTCTGGAGGACAGAAGGAAAAGGGGGGACATGATCGAAACATTTAAATAGGTTAAAGGGTTAAATAAGGTTCAGGAGGGAAGTGTTTTTAAGAGGAAAGTGAACACAAGAACAAGGGGACACAATCTGAAGTTAGTTGGGGGAAAGATCAAAGGCAACATGAGAAAATATTATTTTACTGAAAGAGTAGTAGATCCTTGGAACAAACTTCCAGCAGACGTGGTTGGTAAATCCACAGTAACTGAATTTAAACATGCCTGGGATAAACATATATCCATTGTAAGATAAAATACAGGAAATAGTATAAGGGCAGACTAGATGGACCAGGAGGTCTTTTTCTGCCGTCAGTCTTCTATGTTTCTATGTTTCTATGCTACCAGTTCTGCGTAACTGACCGTACCCGTAGGAGCCCATCACTGGATATACAGAGAGAGTTAATAAGTTAATCCAAGTTATTAAATATATATATATTTGGATAGTTTTCTCATGTTCTTAGATTTTGGAACAACCAGAACTCAGTTTGAAAGCTTTCGGGGGTTGTTATGTTTTGTTCCACCGGGATAATCCTGAAATTGCATTTCAATATTATAATTCATATTTAATCTTGGCAATGGCCTTGAGGTTTGGATTTCTGAGCTACTGTTTTTATTTTCGACTTTTCCACTAAGGTGTCTTAAGGGGCTGAATGGTCTAAGGACGTCACAGATTGGCCAAATGGGAGGAACTATCTCCTCTTCTGAATGATGAAGTGGATATTTCATTTCCAGTCCATAATTACCATTTATAGCAATTCGGATTCAGCATTTTCCCATCAGGTTTTTAGCAAACAGTTTATCTCGATCCTCCTTATATTTAATTTACATTTTATGCTAGGTTTTGATACTGTTGTGGTTAGCTCTGGCCCAGCTCCTGCCCCAAGGACTGTGGATGTGGGGGAGACATCCACATGCTGCAGGCCTGTTTTGCCCCGGTGGAATCTGCTAATGAAGGCTCCTCTGATCAAGAAGACATGAGTGACAGGGAGGAGGAGAGTGGGGCAGACAGCTCAGAAGGAGATCAATTATCTAGCTCCTCCTTGGATTCAGAACAAGAGTTAATGATACAGCCACGCATGCAGAGAGCGATGCATAGGCAACAACAACTGAGAGATTATTATCAAAGAAAATGAGGCCACCTGTGGTTGGGTGGGGCTGTGGTCATTAGTGAGGCTGCTATAAAAAGCAGCCTGTGGGTTTGGCCATTGTGGAGGATTATCTGATCGTTGTGTTTCCTGACTGCTTTACTGACTTTGACCTTTTGTGTGCTGATTTTTCCCCGCTTTGAAACTAAACCAGAGCAAAGTGTGTTTCACTTTGTGAAAGAAGGACTTTGAATTGCCTCACAGCTGCAAGCTAAGTATCACAGAACTGATAAGGGACTTGTATAAATTACCAGGTTGTTTAGAGACAAGTGCTCTTTGCTATACCGAAAGAGGGCTTGGTTTAAGTGAATTTTCATTATAAAGAACATTGTTTTGAATTTTCAAATGTGTGTGTGTCTGAAATTTGTACCTGTGAATTTTTGGGAGGATTCTACCAGAGAGCCCGACAGAACAGATACCCGATGTTTTTTTTTTTAAATCCATTACAGAACCAAGTGATTGTTTTAGGCAACACAAGATGCGGTGTGTTTAATTGACCAACAATATTTTAAGAGGTGCAACACTAATCGAGTCTTAAGAATAAACACAGGGAGCCATCATTCAAGGATTGAGCAACAATACATTTTTTTTTTTGCAGACTTGTTCTAATTTAAAATAAGACTTTTGATGGATTTAATTATATACTACAGTTCTATGCCACCCACACGGTGCGTGTATCCCTTGGATGGTTTCTCAAGATCTTAAAGCAAGTGACTCTTTAAAAAGCAGATTGATTTGCAATGTAGCGAAAAAACAAAACAAAAATGTTGAAAGAAAGAAGCAAGAATTCTTGCAAAGGGCAAAATGAACAATCAAGAATGCCGTCAGAAACCCAGCATTATTTTCTTGAAAAAAAATAGTTTTATTACAAATTTAAAGGTATCACAATTGTCTCATGAAATACATAAAAGATCGTGGAAGTTTAGAAGATACGTAGCTTCTGCTCTGGCAATCTCACACTACTTACCAGAGCTTACAAAACGTTTGCCAGACCCATCCTCGAATACAGCTCATCTGTTTGGAACCCATATCGCATCTCGGATATTAACACCCTTGAAAATGTCCAAAGATACTTCACCAGAAGAGCCCTTCACTCCTCCACTCGAAACAGAATCCCCTACGAGACTAGACTTTCAATCCTGGGCCTAGAAAGCCTTGAACTAAGATGCCTTAAAGAAGATCTAAGTATATTGCCCACAAGATCATATGCTGCAACGTCCTGCCTGTCAGTGACTACTTCAGCTTCAACCACAACAACACACGAGCACACCACAGATTTAAACTTAATATTAACCGCTCCAAACTTGACTGTAAAAAATATTACTTCAGTAACCGAGTTGTCAAAGCGTGGAACTCATTACCGGACTCCATAGTGTCCCTAAACACTTTACCCTTAGATTATCTATGGTTGACCTATCCAGATTCCTAAGAGGTCAGTAAGGGGCGAGTACAAGTGCATTAGAGTGCCTTCCGTCCCCTGTCCTATTACACTCCTATATCTCCTATACCTTTCTTCTATTCCTATATCTCTTCTTCTATTCTTTCATTGATATGTTCTGTTACTATATCTTCTTTTCTATTATTTCTTAGATATATTTCACTACGAGTATCTCCTCTATAACCTTCATCATGTATTTTACTATGTGTATATACATATATACATACCCACTAAAACCCTCATTGTGTATCGGACAAAATAAATGAATGAATGAATGAATGAATGAATGAATGAATGAATGAATGATGTTTCCACTTGGCACAAAGTTATCATGTAGAAGTGCCAATTCTTCCCCAGGGGGTAATCGAGGAAGTCAAGATGGTAGCATGTGATCAAAACCCAACCCATGTTTTACTCACATGATAAGAAATATGTGGTTGTGGGCAACATTTTGAGTTCTTTGTCATGCCTTCCATCCTTCCTCCCTCCCCCTTCCTTCCCTCCTCTCTCTTTGAGTTGGGGGTCCAGGGAAAGGGAGGGTCTTGCCTTCTCTTTCTGCTCAAGATCCCCATGGATAATTGGTGGGCCACTGGGTGACACAGAATGCTGGACTTGATGGGCTTTTGAAGGCTCCTTCCTTCCTTCCTTCCTTCCTTCCTTCCTTCCTTCCTTCCTTCCTCTCATTCGCCCACTCACCTTTCATCAATTTTCCAATATCCATCCTTCCCTCCCTTCCTCCCTCCTTCCCATGAAAATGTTTTTAATTTCCCTTCCCATTCCTTGCAAAGAAAGCTGCAACACCAGCCCCCAAAGAGTTTGATAGAAGTTAAACACATAAATCATACATTAACTTAAGTTCATTGCTGGTTTTGTTTGTCTGAATGTTTACTTCAAGACAACGGAGCTCTCTCATTTAGCACTGGCCAAGCGCAAGAGGCAAAAACTTTTTTTGCAAATTACACTTGCTTTTTAGGAGGGGGGAAAAAAGTATTCTCCGTATAATTAACGTGAAATAGCTAAATTGGCCGGATAATCAAGAAAGGGCCAGATTATCTCCGAGACCGCTTTCTGCCGCACGAATCCCAGCGACCGGTGAGGTCCCACAGAGTTGGCCTCCTTAGGGTCCCGTCAACCAAACAATGTCAGTTGGCGGGACCTAGGGGAATAGCCTTCTCGGTGGGAACCCCAGCCCTCTGGAATCAACTCCCCCCAGAGATTTACATTGCCCCCTCCCTCCTTGCCTTAAAAACTCATCTTTGCCGCCAGGCTTGGGACTCTTAGATCTTCCCCTGACCACTGAATGCCTTAAGTATGATTGCTGAATGTTTGGTTAATAAGTTAATTTTTTAGGTTAATCTTCTCTTTCTAATTGTTTTTAATATTGTAGCACTAATTGGATTATATTACTGTTCTTTTTTTATATATGCTGTGAGCCGCCCCAAGTCCTCGGAGTGGGTCGGCATACAAATCCAATTAAATAAATAAATAAAATAAATAAAATAAAGGCAATACAAGGACAATTCCATCTGTCCGTCCATCACCCGGGGGGGGGGGAATCATTGACCCCCTCGGAGAGGGTCTGCAACTTGGGCGTCCTCCTCGATCCATAGCTCACATTAGAGAAACATCTTTCAGCTATGGCGAGGGGGGGTGTTCGCCCAGGTTCGCCTGGTGCACCAGTTGCGGCCCTATTTGGATGGGGACTCACTGCTCACAGTCACTCATGCCTTCATCACCTCGAGGTTCGACTACTGCAATGCTCTCTACATGGAGCTACCTTTGAAAAGTGTTCGGAAACTTCAGATCGTGCAGAATGCAGCTGCGAGAGCAGTCATGGGCTTACCCAGGTATGCCCATGTTACAGCAACACTCCGCAGTCTGCATTGGTTGCCGATCAATTTCCAGTCACAATTCAAAGTGTTGGTTATGACCTAAAAAGCCCTTCATGGCATCGGACCAGAATATCTCCGGGACTGCCTTCTGCTGCACGAATCCCAGCGACCAGTTAGGTCCCACAGAGTGGGTCTTCTCCGGG